>NC_056734.1:312951499-312971499 GCF_019279795.1 Protopterus annectens
TGTCCTGCAAAATATTGTGAGAAAATGGCAAATGTTCTGAGATTTTAGGACAAAAGTATTTTCTATATTGTATGTAATAGTTGCATTCTGTATCTGAAACACCTACATGTTATACGAAACAGAATAAGGAACAAAAATGCTACAAGAATAAACTTTTATTCAGGCAAACAACTGAAGTTCTGTCCTTTGTACTGGCCATGGGTATGTTTTGCCCTGCAAAATCTGATGTTTGTAGCACAAATGTCCCACTTTGGCCATTTGGAAAGGTGGCAACCCTATAATTACATCATTTGCATAGCTTACACATACAAATGGGGTATGTTGCAAATCCCAACATTGTCCGTACAATGTTCGTGTTACGGGCGATCTTGCACGCCCCTACTGGTGTTTGCTGAATAGCCTGGCAATCATCTTTCCTTGCTGTCATACCTCTCAACTGTACAGATTTTTGCAGAATGTCCAGATTTTTGCCTCATATATTTGGTACATTTTGCATAAAATTGTGGTTTTCTGGCAAATTAGTGCAAATCATTAAAGACTGAAGTTAGAAAATAATGAGAGACATTTGAGTATCAGACTTCATACCCTTCAGAAAATTCACACTAATGCAAAACCTGTCATTCTATCAACTTTTTAAGTTTGTAAGAGCAATATTTAAAAATTGGCCCTACTTTTGGGCTTTTGCCCCACTTTTGGTTATGGCTTTGTCCAGATTTCCTGCTGTCGGAGGTTGAGAGGTATGCTTGCTGTACTCTCACTCAATCCATAAACGCTAAAGGCATTGTGTATCATGGCCTAGGCTTTGCTGTGTGCTATATCTATTTGTGGTGTATGCATGGCTGTGGGTATGTCCCACTGTCATCATTGGTAAAGGTGACACCCTATAGGTACTTCCTGTAGACTGCTGTGTCATTTGACATGTCAGCACATACCTGCGGATGAACTTCTTACTGCAGCACTTTTCATACCTTCTGCGTTATCTTGCGGTTGATAATGCTGTTTCCTCAGACATGTATCTGTTTCTGATCATACCTATCAATCTCCTAGTGCAAAACATCTGTACAAAGCCTAACATGATGGGGGGACAGATAGGGGCAGATTCTACATATTGCTCTTACAAACGTAGATAGTTGGCAGTATTATTGGTTTTGCATTAGTATGCCCTTTCTGAGGGATCTGGGGTCTTAAACACATATGTTTATCATTATTTAATGATGTCAGTTCTCAGGTATTTGGCAGACAGGTTCACATACCTCTCAACCTCCGACAGCAGGAAATCTGGACAAAGCCATAACCAAAAGTGGGGCAAAAGCCCAAAAGTAGGGCCAATTTTTAAATATTGCTCTTACAAACTTAAAAAGTTGATAGAATGACAGGTTTTGCATTAGTGTGAATTTTCTGAAGGGTATGAAGTCTGATACTCAAATGTCTCTCATTATTTTCTAACTTCAGTCTTTAATGATTTGCACTAATTTGCCAGAAAACCACAATTTTATGCAAAATGTACCAAATATATGAGGCAAAAATCTGGACATTCTGCAAAAATCTGTACAGTTGAGAGGTATGCAGGTACAGATTGTGAGAGGAACACACCACACATATGAGGCATACATCTGCACATTTGTACAGTTACGCCAATACACACAATACATGGCGCCATCACAGGCCAGTTTCCATTACATTCCTATTGCTGAACACACCCACCCACTGGGTTATATTCCTCACACAGGCCAACAGGTGCTTATCCACACTACTTATTCCATCATGTACCTTATGTGTAGGCCGGTATTTGCGCTTTCCGTCAGTGGCAGAGCTCACGTACGAGTATGGTGGACTGGATACTGTATCGGTGACACTGCATGACACCCTGAGGGACACATGTCGTTTGAGTCTATTAACCTTCCACATTGACTTTCACAGGCCATACGTTGTAATTCACATTTGTGGACAAACATGCTTATGAGTTGTACATGTTTTGTCATTTGTCCTGACGTCTTTCTTCTCACCTGTCCACCTAGTATCACTAGTTCTGTACATTTCATTAGGACGGGTTACCTTCATACCTCTCACCTGTACACATTATGGGTATACGCCCTGGGGTTTGACCTATGATTCTGTTACATTTGTCATGATAATGTGCCTTTCTGATAGATTGCTGGCAAGCCATGACGGACTGTGTGGTTAGGTAATCATGACTGACATTTCTATTTCATGATTACTAACTCTCATAACATTCGTATTCCCGACTACGCAATTATTCTATCAATGGTCTGACTTTGTCTGAGGTATATTTAATATAGTCCCTATTTGTCTGTCATGTACTATGCCTTAGTCCAGCTGTCTTATTCTGACATTCTGGCAGGTATGGTTACCATCTTGGTCGTATGCGTGTCCATCCATGATAATCACCTACATGACACTGATATAGGTCCCTACATCTTCCCCCAATGGTTTACACAATATCCAGTGGGTGGGTTGCATTTTTTTGGTGAATATAGGCATGTGCTATACCCACATAGGTATATTGATCACTCCCATGGGGCGTACCTAATAGATCTGTGCCAACCAGCACCTTGGCCCAATTCTGCATACCTATGATTCCCATACCTGACACACCTCCACAGTACCCATTAGACATGTTTAATGTGAGCGATAATAAAGTGTGAGGACACTTCCGAGCACTCCCCACTCTGCGGATATCAGCTCGTACGTCATACATTCAATCGACCCATGTGTTATTACCCTTGCACCTGCTACTGTTGCATGTACAGCTATATCGTAGTTGCAGCTGTGACATCTTCAGCATCAATGATGATTCGCACTTCGTATGGATCAATTTTTGGGGTCCTGCAAAGGACACCTATATTCATGTTTAACATGTAGAACTTGCAGGCCCTGTCACACTGGTACTTTCTGGGAAATGGTTTGGAAACCATCGGTATATTCTCCTTTCATGCATGTCTGTCTGTCTATCCATATTAGCTATACCGTGACCTATTTATGTACATGTGTTATATGTACAGGGACATATGTTTGTTGTGTATATATCTATTCATGTATCGTGTGTGTATAGATATATATATCTGTACATATATACATATGTCTGTACATTCCTCATCTTGTAATTTGCTTTGGATTATGTCTGTGGATATATGTGTATATATATCTCCATATCATATCTTTCAACTGTACAGATTTCCACTGCATGTACAGCTGTTTGCCTCTTATCTTTGCTCCATTTTTCATAACCTTGTGTCTATCTGGCAAGTTAGTGGCATATCATTAAAGACTGGCGTTGGTAAATAATGACAAACATTTCAGGTTACGACCTCATACCCTTCAGAGAATCCATGCTAGTGACACACTTGTTATTCTATCCACTCTCTATGTTTGTTAGGCAATATCTGGGGATTGTCCCTATTTGTGGTCCGTTTTTCATAACCTTGTGTCTATCTGGCAAGTTAGTGGCATATCATTAAAGACTGATGTTGGTAAATAATGACAAACATTTCAGGTTACGACTTCATACCCTTCAGAGAATCCATGCTAGTGACACACCTGTTATTCTATCCACTTTCTCTGTTTGTTAGGCAATATCTGGGGATTGTCCCTATTTGTGGTCCATTTTTCATAACCTTGTGTCTATCTGGCAAGTTAGTGGCATATCATTAAAGACTGACGTTGGTAAATAATGACAAACATTTCAGGTTACGACTTCATACCCTTCAGAGAATCCATGCTAGTGACACACCTGTTATTCTACCCACTTTCTATGTTTGTTAGGGCAATATCTGGGGATTGTCCCTATTTGTACCAGTTGTTGTCATGGCTTTGTCCGGTTTCGTACTTTACAGGTTTAACAGGTATGAGCCATGTACATGGAATGTGGGGAAAACACCATTCATTTTCTATTTTGTGAGCGGATTACACACGCGCAGGCACACTTCCATATCCTTATTGTGGGTTACATATGTTTTATAGATAATTGTGCTTCTGTTAACTTTCATAATTCTGACCGTAACAGTTACATATCTGTATTCCAGTTTATGGACTACTGCGAAACACACGTTCACCTTTACATATTTAAATGTGTGTCCTGCTTTAATTACACTTTCAAGTTATATGTGCAGTGGTCGTAGGTCAACCAGGACTGCATTCACGTTGGCCGGATACTGGAACCACTATTCTATTGGTGTTCTACCTCATTGATATGCATACCCATAGTATTTAGCTACATCAACATATGCCTCACCACTTCACCTACGACACAGGCATCCATTCTCCTGCTGGGAAAAAGGCAGTACTACATATTACACATTCCCTATTGCCTACTGCTGTGGACTCCGGCTGCATTGTTAATCACTCCGAGGGTATGCAGAACACCAAGGCATATAGTCCAGCCACATACAGTTCTTTGATTGTCAGGGTGTTCATGTAGTGATCTGGGTTTAGGCTTGTCCACCTGGTGAACCGAACTTCCCTGGCCAAGGTCAAATGTCAGACGAAGCATATGGACATGGCTTATCTCCCTATTTTGAAGTTTTTCCTGTGTTTATAGATACAGGTGTTTGGGCACCTGTCAGCAGCTAATTCTGTTGGCATTACATATTATGGGTGGGATTGTTACAGTCCATACTCCCCGGTGAGGGGTGTTCCCATTCACATTTGACTATTACCTGTATACAGTCATACGGGGATTGTTATTTTTGGACATGAAGTGACTACAGGTATGCGGCTGTTACATTACACAAGTGTGAAGGGCTGTTTCTGTAAATATGTATGGACCATACCTCTTAGAGCACCGAACCTGCACAAAACCTACACAATGGGGGGACAATTAGGGACACATTTTAACAATTGCTCTTACAAGCTTACAACATTGGTAGAATGCTAGGTTTTGCATTAGCATGACTTTTCTGCAGGTTGTGGAGTCTTATACTCAGGATATTTCTCATTATTTAGTGACGTTAATCCTCAGCTATTTACCACACTGGTGCAGATTGTCGGAGGCACACACCAACACTATGGGGCAAATCTGTGGTCATTCTTAGGGTTGCCACCTTTTCAACTGCCCAAAGTGGGACATGTTCTGTAGAGATGTCAGATTTTCCAGGACAAAACATAACTACAGCCGTGCATAGTACTGAACTTTACCTTTTTTTGTACATATAATAGCTTATTCTAGTAACATTTGAATTGCTTATGCTACTTCACATAACATATTGAAGATTCATATATAAAATAACCGTTTTATGCGACTATTAAAGTAAATTAGGGAATAAACTCTCAGGACATTTGCTATGTCTTGATTTTTTTCACAGGACACAACTGCCTACAGAGGGATTGTTACTCGCAAAGTGGGACAGGTGGTGACCCTAGTCATTCTGTGAATATCCGGACAGTTGAGTGGTATGGCACAGACCTCTGTAATACGCTCTTGTGTTCTGGCACGGCAGTAGCTCAGCATTAAAGACTGCAGTTGGAACGTGCTGACAGACAGTTGGGTTTCAGACTTCATACTCCAGACATTAATGCCAATGTGCAAACTGTTATTCTATCAAATTCTATGTTTCTAAGAGATATGTTTACAGATTGTCCCTGATTTTGGACCTTTGTCTCACTTATATTCACGGCTCTGCCCAGATATCTTGCTCACACAGGTTGACAGGTATGGTCAGTCACGACTGCACACAGTCAGTGTCCCTCACACTTGATCAGGGATGACCTGTTTACGTAGTGTCTTCCTCGCTCTCATGCCATTTTCCACTTTGCAAATGTGTGCATTACATTCTCCCTCCTATTCGTGTCCGGACACGTGCATCACGGGAAGGTATTTTATCCTGGGTGGTAGGTAATGCATGCCCACTTAGGGCTGGACAGTGTCATGGACCTCCACTGCACATTCTGACTTGTGTCCAGATATCTACTGGATTGGACATCATGTCGTCATACCCATTCTACTATTTACACAAGTTGGTCATCCCGTGAGGGATATCTCAAAAATTGGTCAAAACCAAAACAAGTTAGATAACGAAGATTTTTGTGGATGCACGAAAACGTGCAGGGGGTTTTACCTGCAGGGGATACATGGTTTGCAATCCTGACACTGCCTAGGGTGACAATACCTACTACATATGTGTAGGGGTCACTGTGTGTAGCTGTTTCTGCAACAAACCAGTGGACCAAGTACGGCTGGATTTGGTAGACGTTCTGGTATGGTGGCAGGTTGTGTGTTGTGGAGGGTATGCTGGGTAGGCTATTATGCATCCAGGTGGGTAGCGTTTGTTATGGCCAGTTCCATCAGGATACATCTGTGGGTATGTGATGGTGCCGTATGTATACATTTGTCTCGCATATTTCCATATTCATATGTTTGTGGGATTGTGTTCTACACTATGGCCTGTCTGCTTGTCTTGCAGCTGTTTCTACATGAGGTTGTGTTTTTTTCCACTTCACCCGCTGCCCCCTCATACACCTCCAGTTCACCTTTTCTGCATATGACACAAGTATCGCCTTTGAGGAATTTACCATTAAACACACACCCCTCACACGCAAATTACTCACACCCCATAGAGCACTACTTTGGTTGTTGGCCCATGACATGGCCAGAGTTACACATTGACTACCCTACATGTGTTGGGTACCTTTATGGTTGTGTGGACTACCCTGCCATGTTTGCTGTCCACATGCTATACCTCACGCACATAGGTACATGCCCTCACTTCACTTTCATTACTTGGTTGGTGTATCCAGGTACTACCCGTTCGACTGTGTCACATACACGTTCAGATTATACAGCTGCCTTCCGGATTTTGCCAGCCTGTTCTACTCATTGGTAGGATGGCACCTTTTCCTATGTCCAAGCTATTCCTTACACATGTCCGACTGTTGTGGACATTGCCTCCCCACAATCAATGGTTGTGTTTCCACCTTTTCAATTGTCCACAGTGTGACATAGGGTTACCACCTGTCCCACTTTGTGAGGGACAGTCCCTCTTTGGGCAGTTGTGTCCTGACATGTAATTGTCAACATGGCAAATGTCCTGGGATTTTAGGACAAACATATTTCTTATATTTTATGTGATAGTTGCATTAAACAATTAATTCTGTATCTAAAATACCTGACTGTTATGAGAAACAGACTAAGCAACTAAAATGCCACAGGAATACGCTTTTCTGTAGGCAAAACAGTTATGTTCTGTCCTTTGTACTGGCTGTGGGTATGTGTCGGCCTATACAGTCTGATGTCTGTACCAAACATGTCCCACTTTGGCCATTTGTAAGGGTGGCAACCCTACTGTGACAGTTGCGGTGAACACAGCATATTTTACAGGCCGACACATACCCACGGTCAGTTCGACAGATAGAACTTACAATTCTTGCCTATATCTAAGCTTATTCTTGTAGCATTTCGGTATCTTATTCTGTTTGTTATGACATTTTTGTATTATACGTCCAGTGAAATATGTTCAATGCAACTATTGCATGATGTCTACGGAGGAATTATGTCCTATATTCTCTGGACATTTGCCAGTTTTACATGTTTGTGTCAGGACACATCTGCCCACAGAGGGACTGTCGCTCACAAAGTGGGACAGGTGGTAATCTTGGTTGATGGTACGGATCATACTGTTCCTTTTGGCCTACATGTGTCCGTGTTGTTATAGCTCATTTATATGCTCCTTCTGTTTTGTTTACATGCGTATGCTATTTCCTATCACATTTGGTATGTGAAATACGGACATACCTTTTGTATGTGACTATTACATGGCTTGTGGGATATGATTCAGACATACGGTCACTACCTATATCTACATTTCTCCTCGTGTATTTTGTTATGGACACATCTGCAAAGCTATGTTCCCTCCCTCAAATTATGGGTCGGCTGGTGACTCCCTCCATTGGACTGGACGTACCTATTGGTGGCGCGCTAACATCTGATACGTTTCACTTCCACATGGTATAGCTATCTACACTACATTGGACTACAGGCACACAGTTTTTCTGTCATTTGTTCATGGGTAGGGACCCGTTATTCCGTACTGTGCATTTGTGTTTGAGTCTTCATTTTCTGTTCGCAGGGACTCTGCTTTGCATACATTTCAGTCTCCACGGACACTGATAGGTACAATTACTATTGCTGGCGGAATATAATATTCAGCAGTTTAGGTTGCTCCTCGGAAGCTGACATTGACACGCCTCCCTGCGCAACTTTGATATGCCCCTTGCACTCACGCATGTTTCCTATGCACGTGGCTGTGGCAGCTGCACGCCTTCATTAATATGCATATGGTGCGACTACTCCACATCTACGCCGCATGGCCGGCACAAGCCTTACGCCAGCCTTGCGCCAAGCTTCATGAATCCGGGGGAATGTTTTTAAATAGCGTATTTTAACGCACATTCAACAGTATGAATTGTGAGACTAAAGGGTTAATTTTCATGTCAGGTTTGTGCTAGTTGTTTCCCTGTGCTGAATTAGATGCATCTGTGTATTATTTAAATGTTTGCCTTGTCCTACAGCTTTGTCTGAAGAAGTTTACACTGTTTTAAACAAAAGCGCTTACATCTTTTATATTTTTTCTACATTAAAAACTTTTGTTTTATATCATTGTGCTTTGGATTTTCTGCTTGTTGGAACCTGATCTTCCAGACTTTTTACATTTTGTGGTTTGCTTTGCCTTTTGGTTCTACATACAATAAGAAGTCTAATTTTCTTTCAAAAGAAGGCCTGATAAAATAATTAGATTGCATTAATCAACTGTTTAATTTATTAACTATGGTATTCCGTACCTACTTTTTCATATTTTTTCATATTTTTTGCAATACTTAAACTCATTGGTCTCATTTGAGATATATATTGTCTGTTCACTGTAGCTCCCTTCTTTAGTTTATCCCTTGGAGGATTAACTATAGTTAAACATGAGAAAAATCAAATCTTGTCCAACTTCATAAATTTCTTATGGATTATATTGGTGTATAATTTATGATGATTAATGTGAAAGCAAAAGTTTATTTATCCTTACTACCTTTCTACTTTTGTTATTTCCTTGTCTTTATGTGTGTTCTTGTTATGAGAATATAGTATATCTCTAGATCTATATGTCTTTCTTTATATATATATATATAAATCTATATACATATAAAGAGAGAGAGAGACATATAGATATTGATGTAAACATAGATATAAGGAATGACTGCTGCAGTTCAGGTTGAAGGACTATAGGGCATTTATTTACTTGAACTAATAGTATGTCAGGAAAAGAAAAGATTTAGCTCCAGTTTAGGGAGGTGATTGGAGAGATTATGAATGAAAAGAGAGAACAATAATGATCGTAATACAGATCCTTAAGGGACACATATATTTAGGGTTCGATAGGTAGACAACTGATTGTTGGCGTAGATGTGGAATGTCTTGTCCTTAAGGTAGGTTTGGAAGCATTTGATGACATTTTGAGTAATGTTAAGTTTGTGTGGTTTGGTAAGGATGGTAGAGTGAAGAGAAATATATGTAGATGTGATATTTTAATATTCTGTAGCAAAGTTTTGTTTTCCTTAACTGAAATAGCAGTGAATTGTAATTTAGCTGCATTTTTAGACAGAGGGTATAGTTATGGTAAGTGGTTACTTTGTAAGGATAACATATTGATATTAGGGGAATTAAATATAATATCAGTAATATATTTAATGAACAGTAAAAGGAAAGCTTTAAAGGATTTTGATGCCTTGTTGTTTAAGTAAGACTTATTGACATACTGACTAGTCAGACTTTTTATTCCTTTGAAAACTGCTCAGACTTTTTATTCTTTTGAAAACTGCGTGCTTGGTGATATTCCATAAGATGGTGTAGTGTTTCCCAATTGTTGTTAAGGAATCTTTTTTCCATTTCTTTCAAACATTTCACAGACCCACATTAAGGTGCTCATTTCTTTGATAAGCCATTCACTGTTGGTATGTTTATACAGTCTGATTACAATAGAGAAGTAAATGTTCTGAGGAGTTAGGAAAAACTGAGATAGAGCAGTGTCAGTGGCACAACATCTAGTGCACAACCTTTGTTGCAGAAGGCTGTAGGTACACAACAGGTAAAGCAAATGCTGACACTGCAGTGCAATATAACTGGCCTGCTGTACTCCTGCATGTGCTGTCTTTCAGACAAAATGTTCAACTAAGGCCCTGTCAGCTTGAGTTGGTGATAGCACAACTGAATGTAAAAGATCCCATGGCACTTATTGAAAAGAGTAGGGGCTCTTTATTTAAAAATATATGTATAAAACTATTTACAAATTTATACAGTGAACACATTACCATCCCTTTCTGTTATTGTCATACAGTCATATATATCTTATTTTTCATTATTATGTCTTTATTATCTTATTTGGCCCACACTCCCTTTTTCAACAACAACCATTTAATTTTTCTTTAAATTATTGCAGGTCTCCAATTACCATTAAACATGATTTAATTTAGCCTTTCATTCCAAATGGTCTAGACAACATAAAATATTTTGTATCTATTTTACTAACATATTCCTTGTTTTTTTATGACTATAATATCCATATATATTCATATCCATATTTACTTCATTTATCTCCTTTATATTTTCAAAAAATTTTCTTCACACGTTTTTTCCCATAACGAATCAATCCTTATACATTGTAAGAATGCAAGTACTGTAGTTTCTTGTTTACCGGAATATATACAAACTCTTTCACTGATGTTTTATGTGGCATTTCTCCCTTTATTGGTAATTTATCAACCACTTCTTCTTCTTTTTCTTCTTCTTCTGTCAGCTGCTCCCGTTAGGGGTCACCACAGCGGATCAACTGTTTCCATTTCTTCCTGTTCTCTGCATCTTGCTCTGTCACACCAACCACCTGCATGTCCTCTCTCACCACATCCATAAACCTTATCTTAGGCCTTGCTCTTTTCTTGTTACCTGGCAGCTTCATCCTTAGCATCTTTTTCCCAATATACTTTGCATCCCTCCTCAGCACATGTCCAAACCAACGTAATCTTGCCTCTCTGGCTTTGTCTGCAAACCTTCCAACCTGGGCTGACCCTCTAATATACTTATTCATAATCCTGTCAATCCTCATCACACCCAGTGCAAATCTTAACATCTTCAACTCTGCCACGTCAAGCTCTGACTCCTGCCTTTTTGTCAGTGCCACTGTCTCCAACCCATATAACATAGCTGGTCTCATTACCCTCTTGTAGACCTTCCCTTTCACTCTTACTGGTACTCGTCTGTCACAAATCACTCCTGACACTCTTCTCCACCCACTCCATCCTGCCTGTACTCTCTTCTTCACCTCTCTTCCACACTCACCATTACTCTGAACTGTTGATCCCAAGTATTTAAACTCATCCACCTTCACCACCTTTACTCCCTGCATCTTCACCATTCTTCTATCCTCCCTCTCATTCACACACATATATTCTGTCTTAGTCCTGCTGCCCTTCATTCATCTTCTCTCTAGAGCATATCTACACCTATCCAGGGTCTCCTCCACCTGTTCCCTACTCTCACTACAAATCACAATGTCATCTGCAAACATCATAGTCCATGGGGACTCCTGTCTGATCTCATCTGTCAACCTGTCCATCACAATTGCAAATAAGAATGGGCTCAGAGCTGATCCTTCATGTAATCCCACCTCCACCTTAAACGCATGCGTCACTCCCATCGTAGACCTCACCACTGTCACACTACCTTCGTACATATCCTGTACCACTCTTACATATGTCTCTGACACTCCCGACTTCCTCATACAATACCACAACTCCTCTCTAGGCACCCTGTCATATGCTTTATCTAAGTCCACAAAGACACAATGCAACTCCTTCTGACCTTCTCTGTACTTTTCCATCAACAGTCTCAGAACAAACATTGTATCTGTAGTGCTCTTTCCTGGCATGAAACCATACTGCTGATCACTAATCATCACCTCCCTTCTTAACCTAGCTTCCACTACTCTTTCCCATAACTTCATGCTGTGACTGATCAGTTTAATCCCTCTGTAGTTACTACAGTTCTGCACATCACCCTTATTCTTAAAAATCGGTACCAAAACACTTTTTCTCCATTCTTCAGGCATCCCCTCACTTTCCAAGATTTCATTAAACAATCTAGTTAAAAACTCCACTGCCATTTCACCTAAACACCCCCATGCTTCCACAGGTATGTCATCTGGACCAGCAGCCCTTCCATTCTTCATCCTCTTCATAGCTATCCTTACTTCCTCCTTGCTAATCCACTGCACTTCATGATTCACTATTCGCACATCATCCAACCTTCTCTCCTTCTCATTCTCTTCATTCATCAGCCCCTCAAAGTACTCTTTCCATCTGCACAATCACTAATCTCCATAAAAGATCTTGATATTCTACTTGCTTAATAGATGGTGCTTTTTGTATTTTTATAGCTTTAACTTTTTCATTCGCTAGTTCAGCCCAATGATTAACATGATAATATTGTATCATGATATTTTACACCATTCTTTCCTATCATTTTCTATTTCAGCAGCGTTTATTTTCCATAAAAAATGATACATCTCATTACTTCATTTAAATATACTTTTCCTTTTTGATTTTTTAAACATATGCCAATGCCGCATATATTTGTAATTTAGTAAACTTGCTACTAACTTTTCATTTTGATTATTTATCAAAATCTAAACTTTATACACCCTCAAAGAAGCAGCATATATAATTGGGTTTATTGATCCTTAGCCTCCATCTTCCTTGTCCATGTATAACACTCCTCTGTTCATTGGATTTAATCTTGAATCCCATATAAAAGAAAAAAAGATGTGTAGCATTTCTGATTCATATATTATTGGGAACATGGGACTTTTCACTCTGGACATCTGCTAAAAAAAGTCATGTATCCAGTCATACTTTCTCATTTAACAAATGAAAAATAAATAAATAATAAATAACATATATACACTTGCTAAATGTGGAATCTTTTGCAGTACAACTGAATTTATGAAATAAACTATTTTATTAAACAACAGCATGTATGTTTTCCAAAAAAACTGAAATGCTCCTTTATTTCATCTTGTATCCTATTTCATTGTTCTGCACTTTAATTTTACCTGCAAAATCGTATTCCTAACACAGATATTTCTTTCATTGAGAAATATATTCCTCTTGTCTTTATTATATTTTTCTTTATTTAATCTCATTCCTATTATATGCAAACATTGATGTATATAACATATAACTTCTTTCATCCAGACTTTGTTTTTCATAATCAGTATAATATCATCTGCATAAACCTCAGCACTGAAATAAATAGGACATGCTGGAGGGACAGATTCATAACCCAGAGGCTCCCTTCACTCTGGAATAAAATCCCAGTCCAGGTTAGGCAGAGTCCCTCATTGACTCTATTCAAGAGGAATCTTGATGAGTGGATGGGAGAAAGTAGGTTTACCCCAGGTATCACTTCTGTGTCATTGTTAGACAGAGGCACAGTATACTAACCTTGAAAAAGGGCATAGCAAAATAAATTTAAAATGGGTGGCGAAAGCCAAACACATTCCGGCTAGGCTTATAAATGCCCTAGGGCAGATAGCCTAGTATGAACCTATGAACCTATGAACCTATAAGTAAACATGACTGGTATCGTTATCCCTTCATTAGTAATATAAGTTGCATCTGTCATGTGCAAATTTACATCTCTAATGCATTCATAACTAGTTCGAATAATATATTACTCATAGAACATCCCTGACGTATGCCATCATTGTTATCTATTTCTTTGCTAATCCATCCATTCAGTAAAATTCTTAGTTTTTTCATTATATACACAACAACATACATTCTTAATTGTTTTACTAATGTTATTATCTTCCATAATTGTCCATAAAAGTTCATGCTGTACTGTATCAAAAGCTTTGTTTAAATATCCTATCATGATCTTGGTATCATCAATCTTATTTATAATATGATTCACAATCCCCTAACCATGAAGAATAATTACTGACATACTTTCCCCTTTAAACTATATATGCTATCATCCATAATACCTTTCATTATACTTTTGATTCTTTTCTGAGTATTTTTTTATAAAAATCTTATAATCTGTACTGCTCAATACTATAGGCCCCCAATTTTCAGTTTTATTTTTATTTTCCTTTTTCCATACAAATCTAAGCATACCATTGCATAAATCTTTATACATAAAACCTTCAATTATTTTTCTGCCTATCCATAAAATTATTATAAAAATGGTATCCTATCCCATCTGATCCTGAAACGGACTGAAAATTAACTTGTCTATGTACTTTATCTAACTCATGTAAGGAAATTTCATTTTCAAATTCTTTATTTTCTTGTTCTGTCAATTTTTAACATACTGTTCATTTTTTACACTTTATTTCTGTCTTGAAACATTTTCTTTACATAATTTATTACAATATTCACATTTGTTCCTGAGATCATCTTACCTCTCCTCTATAATCTTTAATTTCTGTCATTATACTAGGATTTTCTTTAACTATGCTACACAAATAAGCTGCTGCCTGTTCTTTTTTTACCTTGCAAATATAATAATATTTCTTTAATTTTCTCTTAAATATTTTCATAAATTCTCAGTTCTATCCTTTCCAAATCCTTTAAAGCATCCATGCACATTGTTCTATAATTTATTTTTTCCTATTTTCTTACATCTGATGGCAATTCTAACAACAAAAAAAAAAGGTTTCTGTATTTTTCTTTCAATGCTACCCACCACTCAGACCAGTTTTTTATACCTACTCTGGTGGAAATGTCATCATTCCATAAGCACATACTTATTTTTTTCTCATTTTCATCCCATAACTTCTCATTTGTCCTCTTTATTCCTTTCCCCAATCTGATATACACCTTATTTTCTTGTATTCTATCCATATGGTTGAGTGATCTGAAAAGACTGTTACAAGTGTCTCTCCCTTAGCTATATTTAAACCTTGCAATATAATAAAATATTGTCTTACAATACCTTGACTATATGTCCGCAAATTATTATCCCAATTCCTTAAATTGCTACATTTTATAACTTCAAAAAAATGTCTTAACATCATTTTCTCTCTTCTTTTTTCTCCCAAATTTCAATAAACTTTCCCATTAATATTATATTCATATTAATTACTACATAATCCAAACATTTATGAAATAAATCTTCTCTTTCTTTACTTGTAACATAGGCATATAATGCTCTAATTCTATACACCTGATTATGCCATCTGAGATCTACAATATCAGCCAATATAATGCTCAGTATTTTCACTGACTTTCTACAAAGTGCAAGTATGCCTGAAAATAGTTCCTTTCCTAGATTCCATGTTGTATCTCCTCATCCAAATTCCTGTTTGTAATCTTTCTTTTTGTGTCAATAAATCTTACATCTTCCCATATTATTACATCATCACAATTACTACACCAGTTTAGGATGCCTATTCTTCTACTTATATTTTTGATACTATTTACATTTACTGAACGCAGTCTAATAATTTCATTATGGCTATGCTGTAGCTTACCAGAAATTGTGTAAATTTGAAGTATTTATCTAATTTGCAGTATCCATTTCCTTTATTTGTCTCTTTTACAGTTTTCCCTTTAAACTTTCTTTATCTCTCGTACTCTTTTGCCAATAGGATTATTTTTACATTTCACTATTTTTCCAGTTTATAGATTCCTAAAACAAAGAGTTGGAAGGTCACACAGAAAAACAATCAGTAAAAACTAAGCGAAAACTCCAGACAAGCTAGAACTTCCACTGAGTGACCTCTCAGGAAGTTCTAACTTGGCTGGAGTTTTCATTTAGATTTAGTGATCAATTTATAGATTCCTCAAAACATACTTCAGAACCTTCTTCCATATTATCTTCTGTTTTATTTCTCTCTTTATCCTTATTTTTACTGTGTTTTTGTTTCTCTACTTCCTCTTTATCTTTTATTGGGACTGTTTCTTCTCTCC
This sequence comes from Protopterus annectens, assembly GCF_019279795.1. Taxonomy (NCBI): domain Eukaryota; kingdom Metazoa; phylum Chordata; order Ceratodontiformes; family Protopteridae; genus Protopterus; species Protopterus annectens. The sequence goes on from NC_056734.1 coordinate 312,967,469, forward strand.
ATATAATATCCTCACTTTTCCTTTCTTCTTTGTCACCCTTTTTCTCTAGATTTGTTACATTTATAACATTTCATTTCACACTTTTTTGCATCATGACCTGTTTACACACAAATATAACATTGCCTCGTATCACAATTACTTATAAAATGATCATTTCCACAGGGAAAAAAAACATATTTCATTTGTTTCCTATATTTTACAACACCTCTGCTACTCTCTATATTTATCAAACAAGAGATATGAACATTTTTTTTCTTTCTCCGTTTTTAGTACAACATGGCAGTCCCATCCACAGCCCATAATCTTATGCTGTCATAGACTTTACTAATGCCCATAACTTCTTTAGAAAGTTGGCTTAGATGTCTCTTTATAGTCTCTTTTTTGGCTTCAGTCCAAAACCGAACATGTATTTTCTGTTTTGTTTCTCTTTGAAATGATTTAACCACAGAATAATTCCAGGGATTGTAATTATTTTTCTTTTTGTACTCCCCCAAAACCTTTCCAAAACAGAACCAGTTTCAAAAATGATGTCACAAAAGGTATCTTTATGAATAAGAATAAAAGCTCTTACAAACTTCACTCACAGTGGAACCATTTAATTATCCGAAATGTCATACAAGTCCATTACTTTTTCTTCTTTATTCTGAATTTTCAATGTAAATTTCCTTTGAATGTTGACATTGACTATCTTCTGTTCATCTCTCATCATTTTCTCTGCAGTTTCATTAATAGTCTCAGTGTATGATTTCTTTGCCTGGCACTCTTCTTTCAAAATAGTTCCTGATTCCTCTGCTTGAATATTGTCCATAAATTACCACATGAAATGTCTTTTCCACTCTCCATGTCACTGTACAACAGCAAGTCATCCAAAATATAATACTACAACCCTCCCAACCAGTGGGTTGTAATAACACATCCATCATTGTTTTGAATGTTTGCTTCTGATGAAACAATCATATTCTGCTGAAACAGCTCCTCAGAATTTTGTAGAGCTTCAAACACTGCACTGGCATTCACCTTTGTCTTACCTGCTATCTTGGATCTCCTTGGGTGCTGGTCTCTCAGCTGCTACTGTGGTAGGCATGGAACAAGCACTCTCCTAACAAGTAGGAGAAGTTTTCCAATGCCCTGGCCAAATTTTCCCTAGTAGTGTAAATACCATTGTGCTTCTTGTCTCCCCTGAAAAGAAGCTACTAACCTAGTGCGACTAACCCTGTCAACAATGTTAGGGTCAGTTAGGTAAAGTAAAGGTGACCATTTGATGATGGAAAGTTGGGCTTGGAGTCTGGAAAGCTATGTGGAGACTTGGGTCAGAAGGAGACCATCTTGTGGGGGGTTCATTTTCGATGTTTTGAATGTGCAACATTATAAAGAAAATTATACTGCCACCCAACTTATACGTAAATCATAGCATCCAGGTCCAGGGAAGTCATAGTGCCACAATTGTATAAATCTTCTTCATCACATGTGATTTTTGAACATGTCAGATACGCAGAAAACTGTAATACATGAATAGTGACATCATTAATGAAAAGAAAGAGGACACATCTTTTCCTCAAGCAAAAATGTTGTATGGTAGAATTTTGCAATACAGTTCATTAAAGGCTACATATTCTACACTGTATCTTTGATAATGTAATTATGTGTTTTCCATCATTTTTGTAAAAAAAAAACTGTTGTTTAAACACATGTTTCTGAATAGTTTTTCATATTCCGCTGGAAGAGGGAAGTGTTATGTGTTGTTTTGTATTTAAATGTTATGGTAATTAGATATCCAAATTTTTAGCTGGATGTACCTAATCTTCAAGGACCTTTGTTTGTATTCTAATGTCTATAAGTTGAAAGATATGGATGTAGTATATTTTCAACCTACTCATATATAACTGTGCATATTGCAATGACCATTTGAGACATTCAATCATTACCAATGATGCAATTATTACTAGTGATACTAAGCAATCATGAAGTATCGTTTGTGTCACACACTGTTAATGACAATGCTTCACATTTGTTCAGATACATCATGCAGATCTTGGGTAGATAAAGAGGAAGATGAGGATATATTAGTGTTCTATCAGTCAGCTAGCTGAGTGATGTGAACCTCAGAAGCTGAAATAGATAATAGCATCATTAGTTCATTATTAAAAGAAGTGCTCATGCAGAAGGAGAATACTTTTATTTTGAGAGAGTATCCTTAATGTGAGCAAGATGGTTCTGGATAATGTGGTGCAAAAGGATGTTGTGAATTTGGTGGGAGGCAATGGCCGCAACACTGTATGGTTCATGTAATGTGGAGGGTATGTGTGGCTCAGATAAAAGCTGTAGTAAAAGGTGTTAGTAGACAGAGGGGCACAACTGACAATCAGAACATGAAAACTGAGAAAAAACAGAATGGGAGCATGACACAGAACATTGAATGGTTCACTTATGAACTGCCAGAAAAATAAGTGGAGAATGACAAATTCCCCTTTGTTAAGTAGGTAGGGTGTAGTTGCAGTCTCATTAGAGATGCACACCTATGGACAAATGAAGATGTGAGAGCTGGAACGAGACAGACTGATTCTGATGTAGAAGTAAGATCTCAGGCATGTATGTTAACAAGAACAAAAGTCTGTATCTGACAGAAAGAATCTATGAAAGAACACGGTCCAAGAATACTGAAGTCAGTTTAAAATATGAAACCAGAAACATATGAATAAATTAAGCAATCACAGAGACCATAAAATGCCAGCCATATAACTTTAAGCAGAAACACTTCAAAGTTGTTGCCATCCTATAGAAGCACTTAGTAATGCTCGCTGTTCATACTGAGCAGGCAAGTACATGAGGATCCTAGTGTAATGTGTCTTCTATTCCAATCACCAATACTAGCCTTAAAGTTAGCCAAAGCAGTTCTTTGTTTGACTTGTAATGGAAACATTCCATAGGTTGTGAATACAATTACTTAGTTAAGAACTCATCCCTTTAGCAAGTCTTGTTTATATGTTGCTATAGATTTAGTTTCCAGGCATGTGTATTTGTAGAACCACTAGTGTTGTGAAGCAATATGAGATCAGCTATGATTGAGTCTTTCATGGCTTGAAAATAAAATATTGGTTAGCTGCTGTCTACAGTGAGAGTTATACTAATATATTGGTATAGCTGAATGATATAAGGCCTTTCATTTTATTTGTTAGAAATCTTTGGAGCCTTTCAAGTTGAGTGATATGTTTGGATTTTTAGATAACGTTGGGACACTGTATTTGATGACGGCTCTGATAAAGGATGAGTTCTGTGGTAAGATACATACTGTACTTGGTGAAATATGAAACTAAGTGCAAGTGAATGAGACATGATGCATTATGTCTTCTCAGAAAACAAAAAGGTTGTCAGGTAAGTAAAACAACCAGCATGGAACGGAGTTTGTTTATAAGAATTATGTAGTCTACACTCCATGGTCAGAAATGACGTGGCTAAGGATTTAACAACATTAATTACCACTCTATGGAATGAGTTACAGCTAACAGAAGATATACTCAGGAATTTTAGAGCATGTGTGGTTCAGCTGCTTAAGATTGGTTCAAAGGAAAAGCCAAAAAATTAAAGATGGAATGTTTTATATTTAATCATAAGAAACAAATTAAAAAAATCCTCAGTGGATGACTTATACTGCCACTGAAATGCAAACATTAACTATACCATAGCCAAAATGGCTTCTTAGTGGAGAAAACCAAGTTAACAGTGATCATACAGTATAAGAACAAAGATGGTGTAATGAAAACATAGAATATTAAATTAAATTAAAATTAAAATAAAGGAGGTTTCATTTGGGCATAAATTATTGTAATGGCTAGAGGAAAGCCACAGGAGTCTTTAATATCACTGTCTCCACAGGCTGACACTTACCTTTGACACTAGGAAGATCAGAAGTCTATAGTTCCAATGTCTATGCAGCGTTTCTTGGAATTCATTTCTATTTCTGACAATGTACTGTAGTATTATGGGGTACTGCACTCCAATAGATGCAAGTATCTAGATGAGGTATCATATAG
>NC_056734.1:312976499-313096499 GCF_019279795.1 Protopterus annectens
GACATACCTCTTTGATTTCTATTTGGTTTGTCAATATTCATTGATAGTGTATTATACTGCACAAAATAGAAGGGAGAAGTGAGTCACGGATACGCAGAGTTTCCAAATGACAATATAATTATATGGAAATGAGGATCCAAGGTGGAAATGAAGGACACCTAATATGCAAATGCCACCACCAAAGGTGGAAGAAAAATTCAGAAATGTATAAAGTAAGTGTAGAATATGATAGAAACCAGCTATTCTAAAAGCCAGTAATTACCTATGCACAGGATACTAGAATGTATCTTCTACATCAGAGCACCACAAGCTATAGGAGAACAACATATGTGATTGGCATCCCTCCTAGAGCCAGTGCCTTGTTGTGGTATGATATGGCCATCATAGCCAGCATAGATATTAATGCCATGCTACAATTTTCCAGACCAACAGACTAAGAACTGTTTATGTCCGAATAGGAATTCCACATTGAAGCTTGTCAGCTTGCATGTGCTAAAAGTAGACTCAAGGAGGATGTGTGGACTTTCCATCATAGTGGATATTACGGGATGTGCAGTTTTAAGCATCCTAGTTATAGGAACATTTCAGACGTACAGGAAATATCCTAAAAATGTTGCCAGCATAAGCCTCACATAACCTACTCCACATGGAGGACAGCACTGGTTCATAAGGACTACAGAGGAAGCACATTGTCATGCATGTGTTCAGTAGTATTGCTCATTTCCCTGAGGTCCTCATTGAATTCACACCCACATTGCAACCAACACTTTTCCTGATACACAGGATACAACATACATCAACTGGAATGGTTTCCACTCCCTCAACTGCCTGCACATCTGACTTATACACATGTTTCATGTGGGCTGAATTGCTACAGGATCAGCTACTCAGTAGGTTCACATATTGGTGGGTACAGAATACACTATATACATTGAAATGTCAATCAGGTAGCAGACCGCATATAAAGATGTCACTGTTGTGTGTTGTACAGGATGCTGAATATGCATTAGAACCAAGCATGATCACCACCAACTGCAATCCACAGACTGAGGCAAGAATGGACTACAGTCCTGTACATGAAGAGAGATGAAACATTGTGAAATGGGTGTTTGGACAGCTTTAAGCACACTTCCACTGCCAAGGTGCCACTGAGATATTCAACCAAATCCTGCAGCCAGATCATAAGTCTGTAACATATAACATAATGGGGTTGTATAGAGGCAGTATCAATCACAGGAAACCATTCCAGCAGGTCTTACCATATCTGCTGGAGCAGTAGACAAGGAGCAGAGCAGCCAGTCAGATTAGCAACAAAGAACATGGGGACCCTACATAAGGCAGAGGCGGGTGAAATATATCATGATACTGGCAAAGACATGATGTCTGTCATTTGTGGACCATGACACAGACAGCACAAAATAAAATAATCGATGCAATTCCAAACCCATGTTGAACAATACAATACACTGACTGGCCATTCTAGGCATCAGAGAGTACTTTAACCTTTCAGATTACAAGGAGGTAAGGGCATCGCCATCATTATTTGCACAGGTGTGAAGACACAGTGTCAGATGATGGTAATGTCGTCATATGTTAAGAGTCATAGAAGCTGGATGTGGTAGACATGCACTCTGGTTACAGGTTTTGTGTGTGTGTGTGTGTGTGTGTGTGTGTGTGTGTGTGTGTGTGTGTGTGTGTGTGTGTGTGTGTGTGTGTGTGTGTGTGAGTGTTTGGGTGTGTGTGTGTGTGTGTGTGTGTGTGTGTGTGTGTGTGTGTGTATTTGTGTGTTATTGTCTGTGTGTGTGGTCTGTGACCATGTGCATTCGGATGGGTTGCTCCAGGTTGATGGTGCAAAGGAGAGAGTGGATGCCTGACTACCAATGTCATCTATATATATATATATATATATATATATATATATATATATATATATATATATATATATATATATATATATATATATATATATATATATATATATATATAATAAATACAAAATATATAAAATAAATATACCTCAAGGGTGGTCAAACAGGACAATGCACTTCAGCTTCTCCACTTTCAAATCACCATAGGCAAAATCCCATACCTCTTCCTTGCAAGTGATATGTCCCCTTCTATGACACAGGAAACCCATAAAATGCATTTAAACTTATTGGAAACATGCCCCATCCAATCCAATATAATATTCATGGGAGACTTTAATTACCCCACTATTAAATGGGAACCATATACGACACCAAATGTACAGGCACAGAAATTCCTGTTTTTTTAAACAGAAGCTCACTGGACCAGATTGTCTATATACTGACCAGGGATGCAAACATACTGTATCTAGTCCTCCCTAATATGGGTTAGTGCCGCACTTCCCCCTAGAGTAATGTCTTTTCTGGTAAGGTCAGATGACAAAATTGTCTCCCTTGAAGTAAAAATAAAACCTGGAATTCCGACTAACCCTGGAATATACAGCAATTATTCTAGTGCTAACTTTCTACTACTAAATGATAACCTGGCAAAATTTCAAGCCCCCATAAACCCTTAGAATACTGTGGAATATCTTGAACTGTTCACACAAAACTCTGTACAAGCATGTTATTAGTTGCATAAAAGTAACTGTACCCACCAGGAAGAAATACAGAGCCAATTCAAAACTAAATCACCCTGGTGGAATCACAGCATCATTAGGGTATATAACAGAAAGAAGAACATCATGACAACTAGCTACTTAACTGACAGGTACCAAGCTGTGAAATGGGAAAATTCTCTCTCTCCTCAGCTGCCCATAACTATAGGAGTCCCACAGGGTTCTATCTTAGGACCACTACTATTCACAGTCTTCACAAATGACCTCCACACCTCCACACAGCATGCATCTATAATTCAGTATGCAGATGACACTACCTTAATCTGTGCTGCACAAAACATTCCCACCCTCCTGCAAACAACTCAACTAGCATTCTCTGATGTTGAAAACTACCTTACCAAAGCCCAACTTATCCTCAATCCAAAGAAAACTCAGCTTATGATTATAACCAGTTCTAACAAAAACATTAACAGTCAATTCACTATCTACTCCACAAACGCTACTCCAATTGCTCCAGTGGCACAGGCTAAGCTATTGGGAATAACCATAGACTCCCACCTAAAATTTGATAGTCATCTGAACTTAACTATTAAAAAAGTACATGCCATACTGGGGTCACTCTACCGTATCAAACCATTTCTTACCAACAACACAAGATCAGCCATTGCTCGCTCCCAACTTCTGTCCACCCTACTCTATGCATCTCCCATTCTGACTAATCTCAACAAAACTGAACTAAGCAAAATGGAAGCTTGCTATAACAGAATTGCCCATTTTGCTGCAAATTGTTCATATAGAACTCATCACTGTACTGCTTTGAGACAGCTCCACTGGCTTGAACTGCCCAACCTCCTAACCTACAATCAGCTCTGCCTCTGTCATTCTATCTATTACCTCCCCAATAAGTGTCCTGCCCTCAAAAACCTAGTACAACATCACTCAGCCAAAAGGCCTCTTAGATCATCAAGCAAACTGCTACTAGAAGTCACCAACAGCTACAATAGCTTTGGAGATGCACTATATAGTAGTCTGATGGCTAAAAAATGGAACTCTGTCCCTACTAGCATTCAAAACACATCATCCAAAGCCTCCTTCAAGACCTCATCAGGCAACATCTCAAGCAAAGTTGGCAGTGCCATGATTGCTCCCCAGGCTAGTGAAAGCGGATAACATATGCATACTAAATCTAGAGCAATTTATAATAGTTTTTCAATTTTACTCACAAACACTGGCTAATCTACAATGTATGTACTGTACCTGTGTACTATGTATGTATTCTACCTACATTCCAAAGTTCAGCTGTACACCACAAATCTATTACTTACCTTTATTTTTAAAATTAATATCTTTTTTGATTGTTCTCTCCACTGTAACTGTTTGTGCCACATACCACTGTAAAAACATGTCTCTTGTAATTTGTGTGTATACTGATTATGTCTAAATAACTAAATGTGTCTGTAATTTTTCTTTGTGGAGCTTTTCTCCCCGGGCCTCTGCTGAAAAAGGGCCTTTTCGGCTCAGTCAGACACCCCCGGTTAACAAATGTAAAATAAAAAAAAGTAAAAAATGGCAACAATTAGAAGGTGAAGCAACCAGCAGGATAAAAGCACTCTCATCAAACTCAGCAAACAGCTCAAAGGACAAATAAAGTCTACCACAGCCAAATCTAAGGTAAAATTGGCCTCCCAGGCCAAGAACAACCACAAGACATTTTTTAGCTATGTCCACAACCTCAAAGGCAATACACAATTGTGCACAGAGATAATTTTAAATGGAGCCATCTGTACTGACCCAGAAGATAAAACAAACTTACTGGCTGACAAACTTAGCTCCAACATTACCCCTCTTTGCCCATCAACCTTCTTTTAGGGGAATACATTCAAATATAACTCCCCCTAATATAACTAGGGAACAAGTCCTTAATGCTTTAAGGCCAAGAACACTCCATCAATGAGCTTGGACAATATCCAAGAATGCCATCTAAACAACATGAAACATTGCCTATTAGGCCCTCTGAATGATATTTAACGGTAGTCTCCAAACAGGCTTCATGCTTCACAAATGGAGAACAGCAACAGGAATTCCTTTCCACATCTGCAGACCCTGGAAACTACAGATCCATAACTCTTATTAGTGTCATATGCAAAACAATGGAAAGAATTACCATGAAAATGATCAATAGTGCCTACTCAACCTGGTGGACCTCTCTGAGAAAGTTACCAAAGCAATGGATGACAGCAAAGCAGTTCACACTGCCTACCTTGACCTGGCAAAGGCATCTGACACAATACCCAACTCTGGTATTGTTGACAAACTCAAGAGGTTAGGTATATATACCCTTATGTCACACAGTAGATAGACAGATGGCTCACAGACAGGACCCAGGAAGTTAAAACTGGGGAATCCAGCTCAACAAAGAGGCCAGTCACAAGAGGAGTACTTCAGGCATTGGTCTTGGGACCATTCCTTTTTCATTTTTACCTCTGAAATCAAGGTGAATGTCAATGGCTGAGAAAATTTGCATATAATTGCAAATTAGGAGCACTCATAGAATCCCCTACTAACACAATTGTTATACAGGAAGGGCTGACACAGAAAAATAATTGGTATTACAGCCATGGACTAAAATGAAATGCCAAGAAATGCATAATAGTGTCTTATCATCCACCCCTGTTAACAATCATATTGACAATACGACCCTAAGTATTGACCCAGTAGTCAGGGACTTGTGGACACACATATACAGTAATCTAGCCTTTGACCATCATGAGTCTATAGTAGTGAGAAAATCATTTTATGTTGTGCGGTTTATAAACAAGGGCATGACATTTAGTTCCAAGGAAGTAATTGTTTCACTGCATTTGGCATTCATCAGACCTATCATTGAGTACAATTTACCCTTTGGTATGTACTTAACCAAGCACATCCAACAACTGGAACATCCACAGGGGTTCCTCACTAGAAGAATGCAGGGCATAAGTAACATATCCTCTGCAGACCATTTCAAGGTCCTATCCCAGTATTCTGTCTCACATAAGCTGTTAAGGGGAGATCAATGCATGGTTTACAAGGCATTGTTAGACCCCACCCTGATAGACTTCTTGCATATCCAAAAAACAATCAGCACCAGAATTATCCATTATAAAGACTTAAATTTTGCATGTGATAAAAATAGGACCAGCTTTAGCGACACAGGTATGTATCCCAGAAACTACCCCTTCTCTGGAACAGGCTGCCCCTCCATGTGAAGAAGAGGTCCCCCCTAACCCAATCAAGTGTAACATAGACAATTCAATAGGGAACAAGAAATTCAATCCTGTAAATGTTTCATCACCCAGGCCCCTGCTTGTAAATGTTTCATCTCCCAAGCCCCTGCTTACACTTATCAACGGTACAAGAAGTTGTCAGAGATTTGGAATGCATGACTATGCTTAAAAAGGCCCTTGTGGTCATTAGCCGTTTAAACACCTATAAACCTATGAACCTATATAACTGTGTACTGCCACAAAAGCCTATAAGGTACCCACTTACCCATCCCCCTGTTATGCAGTGTTCTTACTCACTTTCCAATGCCACCACTAAAGAGTTAGTACACAGCTCATCCTGTCTGCCAATCACAAAATGCACTGCCATGCCTCACCCAGTGTATGTGGGGTATAATACTCTTTTGTGTACATTATCACTGATATGCCACCAGCCACCTCCTGGCATGACAGTATCATGCTATTGTGGTGCATTTCCACTTCCACATACAGTAGTTACACTATATGCCTGATGGTATTACCTATCATAGATGTTCAGTACTGTGAAGGAATTGTGTTACTATATTGCCTTTATTTCCTCAGTAAGCCTGTTTCACCTATTTTAGACCCCAATGTCTTAATGGAATAAAGTCTGTTAAATCATATTTTATTGCTATTTACACTGTTTGCAAAGCTGTTTTGCTATTTCACTGTTTGCAAAATAATTGCTGCTACTTTTCACTGTTTGCAAAGCATCTGTTCTGTTTGTTCCATTTTCCTGCCAAACAGTATTTTAAATTACTGATTTGTTTGCTATTTAAAACATTCTTTAGTGTCTCACTGCTGTTTTTCTGCTGTTTAAAACATTGTTTTAGTGTTTCCTGCCTAAATTAGTGTGGCTAGTAGCTGTACCATAGTCCAGATACAGGTTTCTTGCATCTGTGCCTGTTTGTAGTGGCTGTTTTATTCTGGGCACATTTTCCAAGCCATCTTTGACTGGAAGGGGCTCTTCTGCACCTGTGTGAGAGAAGTGTGTGGAACCTATCTGGTGAAGGGTGATTGGTCTAGAGCTTGGAGTACGGACCCTCATCGATTCTTTTGAGTTTTTTTAAAGTTTTTTTTATTTAAGTTTTTAGCTTCTGGGACTTAAGCCTCATGTTTGAGAAGGTTTCTGCTTGTTTGCATGTCACACAGCACCATTCACTGCCACACAATTGTGCGCCATAGTTGGATAGATACATTTTACAATTTTTCGCTTAAATACAGCTGTAGTACATTAGCGTAGTCCTCATCTTAATTCATCTCCAGTCTAAGAAGTATTGTTAGTGATCTGTGGCCTATTAAACCACCAAGCAAAAACCCCGTCAGGAATACCCATCTACAGTGAAAGCACCCTCTTTGTGATAACAGTTTTTGAAGCCTAGCATTATGGACAGTTGGACTACCCTTGTTCCTCCTGCCAGCCTTGTTGACTTGGGTCTCCTGAAGCAGTGTATCAACTGCCTCATGTACACTGACAACCCTCTACTAATAGCTTACTCTAGTACAGAGTGTGAGAGATGTATCTGCTCCAAGAATCTTGAATCCCTGCTCTCTCACACTTGAAATAGTAACACTGAAGAGGTTGTCAACTCACCCATCACTACTCATGCACATAGTCCCACTACTCATATACATAGTATGCAGCCAACACATAAATCAACATATGTAGAAGTTCTTTTAAAAAACTTAAATGAAACACCAAAGACCTCCAAAACAAAACACTGCTAAAACTAACAAAGTTCCCACAGTACCAAAGACACATAGCAACACCAGTGTCTCACCTACCAAGCCCTTAATGTGTAACACTAAAAACACAAATTTGCTTGTCATTGGAGACTCTGTAATGAGATACAAAGATGCCCCACTCACCAGATACGATACAAAGAAAGTCAAGGTCAGCTGGATTTCCGGGGCTAGGATTCATCAGATCATGCATGCACTCAGGTCTCTCTGCAACAAGTACTTTGTCATACCTCATGTTAGAGTGAATGACCAGAGATATACCTCATTAGACTATATGAAGAGAGACATGATTGAGCTCTCTGAGTAAGTGTCCCAGGCAGGTATGTCCCTACCCTTGAGCAGCATATTACCCTCACCTAGAGTGATGCTACAGTACAAACACAAAATGGTTAAATTCAATAACATTCTTAATTTTTGGTGTCATTCAAAGGGGATCCAGCTTCTGTCAGCCTGGAATGACATGGTCAAAAACCTCCCTGCTTTGACAGAAATGGTTTGCACCTGGCATCACTAGGCCTTCAGCTGCTAGCAAAGGCTCTTGCCTCTCCCATAGTGCCTTTTTTATGTAAGGTCTAAAAAAACAAAATTACTGATGTGAAAATTGCCAACCATAACAGAATATGGGTTCTACTGCTAAATGCTAGCAGCTTAAACCAAAACTGCACACCCTGGAAGCAGTTATATCACTGGAGGATGTAGATGTCTGTGCAGTCACAGAAACCTGGTACAAGGCCTCAGAGAGTACCCTGGCCTTGCAAGGCTACAATGCTTTCCACATCTTCAGACCACAAAATAAACATGTGAGAACCAAAGGTGATGGTTTCTGTCTGTATTAGAGATAAATTCACCTCCAGACTAGTTAGACTGGAGAACTCCATTGAGTTACTCCAAGTTCAGATTACTGTGGGTAAGACCCCCGTTCAAGTCATAGCTAGTTATAGATCCCCTTCCATGGAGCATGATGCGTACAATTCCTACTCGACAAAACTGGAGTCAATCCAAATATTGCCAAACACTCTGGTCATGGGAGATTTAAATTATCCCACCATCAAATGGGAAACCTACTCTAGCCTAAACAAAATGGCACAAATGTTCCTTGACTTTATTAACTCAAATGCCCTGGAACAAATTGTTCAAACCCCAACAAGAGGAACAAACATACTAGCTCTGGTCCTTACTAACATGACAAACAGATACCCCACCGGAACTGTAGGACCATTACTAGTTAAATCTGTCCACATATCTGCTGTCTTCGAACTGGCACTAACACCAGAACTCATACAGAATGAAGTCAAACTAAAAGACTTCATCAAAGCAAACTATACCCTCCTAGGGGAAGGGATAAATGCATCTCAGGCTTCACCCCTAGCTGGAAGTTGTAACTACAACAAAGCTTACACTAAAGCCCAGTATAATCACATGTATAAGTGTATAAACTTGGCTGTTCCAGAGAGAATTAAAGCCAGAGCCCCAAGTAAAAACAAGCCACCCTGGAGGACATCCAGCATCAACAAACATTACAACAAATGCAAAAAGTTGCTGTCTAAGAAAACTAAGGCAAGGTCCCAACAATGGAAAAGCACCCTCCTCAGTCTCAACAAGCAAATAAGACAACTTGTCAAATCCTCTAAGGATAACTTTGAGCAAAGAGCAATGGCAGCCAAGGATAACCATAAGACCTTTTACTGCTATGTACGTAGCCTAAAATTTAGGACCCAAACATGTGCCAAACTGGTGATTAGCAGTATCACACAAACGTATCCTGCAGAAATAGCAAACTCACTAGCAGACCGATTTGATGAAAATGTCACTCTCTTATCCCCTCTAAACATATCACATACCCTGCTCTCAACTCTACCCCTCCACCATACATATCCAAAGAGAAGGTCATTAAAGCCTTGTCTAAGACAAAAAAACAGCCTCTGTGGAACCAGACAGCATCCCAGTCTGTCTTCTAAACAAACTAAAACATGAACTAGCATCACCATCAAATACCCTTTTCAATCATAGCCTGACCACAGGCTTTGTTCGTGTGGAATGGAGAATAGCAACAGTTATTCCATCCACAAATGTGGCTTAGCAACAGACCCAGGGAATTATAGATCCATAAGTCTTACCAGACTCATCTGTAAAGCCATGGAACGTATCATCATGGACCTCATAAATAAAGACATAGGTGACCTCCAAACCCTTACTCTGACCCAATTTGGCTTTGTCAATGGCAGTCCTTGCCTGTTAAAACTGATAGAGTTCTTTGAATATGTGACCAGGGCCATTGATGAGGGTGAATCTGTGTACATAGCATACCTCAACCTGGCAAAGACCTTTGACACAATTCCGCAGTCAGGCATTACTGAAAAACCTAGCAAACTGAATGTAAACCACTTTGTTGTAAGATGGGTTGCCAAATGGCTCACAAACTATCAAAGTGGGTGACTCCACATCACCCAGACCTGTATCCAGTCAGGTACCACATGGGTCAGTGCTAGGCCTCCAAATGTTTGGTATATACTTCTCAGAAGTTCAGGCCAAATCTTAGCAACTGTGGCTGACCATGTTTGTGGACAACTGCAAACTTTGTGCAATTATTGAATCTCCAAATTATGTCAGTATACTTCAGGAGAGACTTACACAGATCAATGACTGTATTCTTTGTCACGGTCTCAAACAATATCCCTTCACACTATCAAATTAACAACAATACCCTATGTACTTACGAGCTGAAAAGAGATCTGGGATCAGAAGTAACTGTGACTTAACTATGACCAACATATGAGTGAATGCCAAGAAGGTCACATTCTGTCATTTGTGATCAGATTTTTTTCCAGATATAATGTTTAGTTGGTTGGTATGCTTGTTTTATGGTTTAGTTTGTATTTCATGGTGCTGAATGGGTTTTTACAATTTTTTGGCTAAGGTTGTATTGTGGAATTGTTTTTTAGTGGTTATTTGTTGACAGGAATCTTTACTTATACTGTTGTTTTTCTGCACCTGCTTGTTTTATGGTTCAGTTTGTATTTCATGGTGCTGAATGGGTTTTTACTATTTTTTGGCTAAGGTTGTTTTGTGGAAGTTTTTTTTAGTGGTTATTTGTTGATAGGAATCTTTGTTAGTGTTGTTGTTTTTCTGCACCTGATTTTGTTCTTGTTTATACGGCAAATTCCTCATATAAAAAATGATACTGCACTGTCCATAGTTAATTATTTTTGGTGTTTCAAGGACAGTGATTTAGATACATCATTTGTAATAGCTGAACCTAATATTAATGTTTTCACAAACTATAATACATCATAATGCCGCGGTGCATTGTTACCTCACAGCAAGAGGTTCTCCCATTCGATTCTCGGCTTGGCTTGGGAGTGTCTTCTATGTGGAGTCTGCATGTCAAAACAACAACTGCCTGATATCAGTCATCTAGGCACCTTAGTCAACACCTCCCTATTCTTTGATTACCATGTGATTACCATATACACTAATTTTTCAGAATCTTTTTCTATGAATCCCAAATGGTATCTAAAAGCAGTTCATCTACACTGAAAACAAGTTATCGTACCTCTATACTCTGATCTAGCTAGGATACTTATAGACTACAATGTCCCTTCAGTGTGTGCATATTCAAAAGCCCTGGAGTTACCAAAGTAAAAGTATTATTGTCTATAGACCCTTATCTATCAAAAAAGATTCAAAGCTCTATTCCCATAAGTGCTATCTCTTAAAAACTCTACATGGAGATCTGAGGAGTTAATGACCCAATCCTTATTGATCTGATTAACTATGTGAGAACAACACCTCCCTAAGTAAGGATTTAAATCTCCACTGACACATCAACAAAAGCATCCTGGTGGGCATATATATTATCCAATGTTTAACCCATTTCTGGAACAAATTATTGACAAGTAAAATGCAGTGACACACTCACATTGTTCAAAATTAACCTTGACAGCTTTATGGGCATCCACAAATTCATTACCTGCCTGACTAGGTTTGCCATTCTGGAAAATGGAGATACATCAACATTGTGGGTATTGGCAAGGCACAGTCCTACTTTCCTGGTAGTTCCTATGATTCTGCAAAAGAAAGAGGCAGTCTGAGTACATTAATTTGCAGTTTTAAGAGTAGTCACTAATTTTTTGTATATTATTGTCTTTTATTGTATATCATAAAATAGAAATTCAGATGTTCTCTCCACAGTCTACTTCATTAAATATTCTAGGTTCATTTTTAAATATTTCTTTCCAAGAAATGTGGCTGGCAAGCACAAGAAGTTAGTGAGTAATGCCTGATGTGCACATATGCAGTGGAAGATTATTATTATTATTTTTTTTGGTAAACAGTAAAGTATTAAAATAACAGCACTAAGTGTGAAGTAGATGCAGAAACTAATAATTAATGATAATGTATTCAATCATCTTGAATGTTCAAAGTATCAATGATAATAATAAACTCCCAACAAGTAAGATCAAACTCACATAAATAATAGCAGAGAACTAAATTGTATTGTCTTCACAGAAAATGATGCATACTGAAAGAACACATTTACATTAATAATACCAAAGCAATACACTGCACTGTCTTTGTAAAAAAAAATGATACACACTGAGCACTATAGCTAGTAAAATAAAAAGGTAGCATATTCCTAACATAGCAAACCATTGTTGAGAAACAGCATAGAGTAGTTCTCTAACTTCATTCTTCTCTTTGGTTTTGCAGGGAAGCAAGCCTCCTCTGAATCCCAGAAATTATATATATTAATTTCAAGATCCACATGCCTCGAAACAAAGTGAATATTTTGAGAAATGGCCTATTCAGACTCAGTATATGTAGGCCCTTTCTTCAGCCATTTAATCTGTGTGTGGTCCCAATATTTTAAATGGTTACCTATCTAGCTGAATCCAAGGGGAGTTTAGAACGAGGAACGAGAGGGTATTATAACATCTCATAATTTAGGTAATTGAGTTATGCAGTGAATTCTTCTATCACACTCATGATCAACACAAGTGGGCATATACTTGATAACTCGAAGACTGAGTTAGCCAATTCTTCACTAAACCTACAGAATATATTTGGTAGGAAAACAGTGTTGAATAGCTGCTTCCTGAATCTAAAGTAAAATTAGAAGTAATATGGAACTCATTAAAACTGTGCTAGGCATATGAGAGTTGATTCTATGAAGTGTTCAGTGTACTTGCCACTTTCCTAAGCATAGAGAGAGAGAGAGAGAGAGAGAGAGAGAGAGGGGTTTGTTGCAGAGTAAATGGTGGATGCACCTAAATACAATTATTTCTTCTTTCTTGAGTTTTTTTGTGAAGAGACATACTTGTTAATTGTGAAGGGAAAAAAATGATCTGGACATTACAACATATCAAATGCTAATTCAGGCTTTGCCACGAGCGCACTGTTGAATGGAGGGAGTTTAAGCAATAAAATGGGCAAATCTGAGGCTTTTATAACCCTTGAATGCATCCGTATCTGTATTGTTCCTTCATCTTGGTTTCATTGTATTAATAGCACTCCTTTTCTACATGGCTTCAGCATTTACCATTCATTCAGACACTCTGGAAGCTATTGGAACATTTCTACAGTTATCCATGACCTTATCACTTCACACCAGATTCCACATGCTACAATTGAGCTTATTGAGTTCCTATTCACCAAAAATAAAAGCAGCAATCATAGCATGTGAATTATATCCCTATTTTGTACCTCCCACTAATTTTATGTTGTAACTAAATAACTTGTAGAACATACCTGCAGAAGATATCCAATGCACTGTATCCAGCTGAATTTAACTACCATCCATCAACTGGCAAACCTGCACTACAAATAATGCATCTCGATAACTTTTGTTTTAATTATTTGTGAGTGCCTTGTGCCATTTCTTAAAGCGAAATCATACACTGTCTCATTAAATTACATATATCTTGATCTCGCCCTAAACCATATTCCCCATGTTTTTCAACTCACTCTGGTTGTCCTACCAATAAGCTATCATCTTGCCTTTCAAAACTATTATCATTCTTCTACAAACCCAACTACATTCCAATTTTTCTCTAAAAAAATATTATTTTTCTTGGAATGCTAAAACAAATTTCACTGTGGATCTTTCCTCCCAGCCTCTTGCCAAAACTACTGCAGTTATCTCCCATTTTTACTTCAGTCTTAGCAACAGCCTAGAGAGACCTATTATCTTTCACATCAACTATAGTAAAACATTCAGGAATAAACATTATGATGGAATTCCCATATACCCAAATTGTATAACAGAAGGAAAAGGATGATTGCTTTATATAATAAAACTACCTTCCATCACAAAAATCTCAAACACATTGTTTCAGATGAAACAGTCAGTTCTTTTCAGAACTAGTTTTACATGATACTGATTTGTCTCATCCTGAGACCTTTGACAACATCTTTGCTAATAAATCATATGTAATTTCACCCCCTATTATTTACCTAGCCACACTTCCTCTGTCACTAATGTCACTATCAAAGACCAAGAACATCACATCCATAGGTCTACTCAATGTGTTTATCTGCCTTCTTATTAGGTGCCAGATATTGCATCGGTCAGCTCTCGGTTATCTTATTTAACCTTAGCCTGTCTACTGGTTATGTGTCAGATGCTTCAAGACCTGCAATAGTGACCCTTCTACAAGTAATTTCAGACCAATATGTCAAACCAGTAGCATTTGTAAGGCCATGAAAATTGTCATACCATATCTCATAAATGGTGATTTAAAAACACCAAGGAACAACCAGTGAAGCAAGAATCTTCAGTGTGCAATTATTTTAACCTGCTGTAGTGGACGCTCACGGGATACATGCAAATGGACCATTAAAATATATCATTGTTTTAGATACAGAATATCTCAATGCTCTTGACTTTATAATTTTTGCGTCTGTAGGGTTTCATTGAAGCCAATAAAGCCAATCCCCACTAGCTGCGGACATGCCATCTTTTGACTTTTTTTGACTTTATTAGCATAGCATCAGTGAATTGTTTGTCTATACCTTTGAAGTGCTGAGCTTAAAAACAAGCCTGGTGTCCATAAACATTAGTGTGCCTGCAAAATATCCAAACTTACTTCCAAACCAAAGTGCGAAAAGGTCATACAGACTGAGCATTCACTAATAACTGTAGGAAAGACCCAGACAAGCAAGAGACAAGAGTCCTCACTGTTTAATAGCGTATGCCTCCTGTAGTAGAAGCGCATGAGATATATATGCAAAGACCCCCTTAAAACCATATCAGGGTTTCAGCTATATGGCTTATGAATGCCCATTACTTTTTACTTTTTAAGTCTTTATGTATGTGTGCATTCAGGCCAGTGAAGCCAAACCTCACTAGCTGTAGGTTGGTTCAGCATTTTTTGACCTCATCAGTTCAGTATAAATTGATTATTTGGCTATACTTTACAAATGCATAGCTTAAAAACAAGACTAATGTTCATAAACATTAGGATGCCTTAAAAAATATCTCAATTAACTTACAAACCAAATGGTAAAAAGGTCACACAAATAAACCATTCAGTAAAAACTGCAAGAAAGAGCCAACAGTGAAACAATCTTTGCTGTTTAATACTTTAGTCATCCTGTAGTAGCTGCAGACTTATTTTTAACCTCTGTCTTTATAAAGTGTTATGATCTATGTCTAGTTCTCTGAATCATGATAGATAACACCATGTTTGATGTCCTGCAGCTATATAAATCTTGCATTACAAACACATTCACAAAGAAGCTTAAACTTCATTGGCACATAAATAAGCCCTGCTGGCATGACAGATATCTAAACTGGCATATCATTTATTTATGGAATAAACTTTCCCCACATGTCAAGAAAAGCAATACCTCAGATGCCTTTAAAACTAATCTGGATGACTGGATGGATGACTGTAAACTCCCCAGGAGTATGGAGTGCAGTGATCATTGACTGAGGAGACTAAATTATTCCTAGTATATCCAGCTTATCTATCTAAACCTAATACATATAGATACATACATACATAAATAAATAAATATATACATATGTATATATTTAGATCCTGTCAAAAACAGAATCCAGTGTTGTGATGATATCACTGCACTGCCTGTCCTAAAGGATAATAGCTTATTAAATAATGCAGTGAAAAAAGTTGTCATCATTAAATGTAAATATTAAATGCAATAATTACCTCTTAGGCATCTTGCATCAACATAATATCCATCTATCAACTTCATATTTGTCTTTTATGCTAATTTTATCCCAAGTCATTGTTAATTAGAAAAAAAATTGCACTTTTGAAAGACTTAGCAGTCTTTTTCAATATGTAAAAGTAGCCTATTCATGTTTCCTGGCTACTTTAATCTGTTTCGATGAAAATCATTTCTGATTGTAATTGTTTTGTGAATGCTAAGATGGCATAGTGCTTGATAGGTGAATTCAAGCACTTCCAGATCAGAGGTAAATAATTCATAGTAACCAGTATAATCTCAATAAACCAATGCATGTATAGTGCAAATGATTGAGAAATAATGACCTAACTAAACAAATTGTGAATAACCAATGAAAATCTCAGAAGGTTCCTAATGGAACATGTACAGTCACTCAAGAGCTTATAAGCCAGCTATATAATTCTTTTAATTCTTGGTTTGCCTCTTGGGTGGGAAAACACTTACTTCTAATATAAATGAAAGATAACAGTGATGGTGAAGCAGCTTTTAGACTCTCTTTTTTAGGTATTGGCTTCTTATTATCCTGGAAGACCTTACTGAATATATCATATTGAGCTCATAAACTTTCATACAATGAGCCAGAGAACTTGGTAGCAGTTAAATAATTCAGCAAACTGATGTGTCATTGATGTAGTTGATTCTGTTGTGTCCATCTTGGATTATAGTGCTGTATCTCACTAACAACTGCCAGACACCCACTACAAATGCTCCAACCCTCCAACACCAGCAGGACTGCCAGAAAATAGGGAAGAGGAAGTGGACAACAGAATAGGTCTGGTACTTTCCACTGGACTGGACCGCCTAGAAATTAAAGAAAGTGAAATAAATAGCAGCCTTCTGGAGGTGGAGGAGAACGGGTGCCTGCTGTGTCATTTTATGCATACATCATGGTTTTTATTTACCCCAACCCTCCATGTGATGTCATGAGTCCACTAAGCCAGGTGAGCAATGAGGCATAGCCTCTGTAGACATGCTCACTCTGGAAGCTAAGGTGCCCATGCCTCTTTGATCATCCTTCACACTCAGCTTCTCAATCACACATTCCTATCCTGCACCAGGACTGATATGATCTGTTTTCATTGCCACAGGCCCTCTTCCAGCAAGCTCCATTGTACACCCAAGATGTAAGTTAAACTCAGATAACCTTAGCAGTAGTCAGGGTTTCCTCCCTCTGCTTCACTGAGCTGGCATCATTTTCTGCTGAAAGAAACTGGTTTAAGTAGTGCACCAGTGGTTGAGGGAATAGATTGGCCATGTTGAGTGATTGACATCTGTTCAGCTGCAAACATCCCTGGTCCCATGAGCATTTTACCTTATGATGACACAGTAAGTTAGACTTGAACTATGCCATCATTTTAGACAATTAAATTATGTACTGACTCCTACCTGTATATGCCAATGAAGGAAAGGCATGGTACCTTCATTGTACACACAAATGCCCTTGACCTTCTCATTTTAGTATTTCTCTTTTTATATCACAGTTGCCTGATCTGTGCAATTTCTATCCTCTGCTGCATAACCCTGGACAGGTTAAGGGTTCTTTTCTTCAAGACATTCAGATTTCATTGCTTGTCAACATACTTGAGGAATTTGATTATTATGGGCACTAATGGCAGATTTTGGGGGGTAGTTGGAATCTCTGTGGGTCCTTCTGTTTTATGGGTACATGGGAAATGGACTATATGCTTACATTAGACTTGCAGGTATTCTGTGATATTTCACTCTTACCTTCCTCTAGCACTTTTACTTCTCTTAAGCTGCACAGTCTCTTCTTATTTTCCATGTTGCCAGTTTTGACCTAAACTGACATAATGTTTTATGGTGATTGGTTACATCAAACTGCATCACTAAAACTTGGCTAGTATGCAGGGTTGAGACTGTTACAAGGGAGTTTATTTCAGAGAAGTAAAGATCAATCCATTTTTTGTTTCATTTCTTTCTAATTCAAAAATATCCAAAACTGCCTGTGTATTTGGTGCTGCTAGGTTATCTATTTTGTGTTCAATAGCAATTTTTCTGTGCAGGCCCGGATTGAGTAACATAGGCTGGATGCTTCTGGCTGTATGGATAGTCTGCCATCATTAAGTTCACAAAAGTACTAATGTGCTACTTTTTAAAATATTTTGTTGGAATACAAATAATTGGTAAGGAAACAGAAAGCTACACAAAAAGAAAGTGTGTGAAGGGAGACAAAAAGGATGTAGCAAATCCATTTGGCTATGATCTGTACCAGATCTACCTCCCATATGTGCAGTGGAAGATTAGTGGACAATGATTTCAGACAATGCTGTTATTAATGTTTAAAGAGATGTCTACATGCATTAATTGTCAAGGTTTTGTGAGAAGGAAGAATAAACTTCTCATTGCTGTGCTGTTTGTGTGTTCAGATAATATGACAAATCTGAGAATAGAGGATGCACTGGTAGTTTTCAAGGACACCAGACAGCTTATACACCACATTAATGCATATTTTCCTTTTAGGAAATCCACTAAAACTTCTATTAGTGAACTTGCCTTAATTAGTCAACACATGGAAGCAGATAAATTGAGCGCTGGTAAATGTTTACATTGACCTTACTTCTTGTATTCTTCACTACAACTGTATGTTTCTGAGAGAGTCTTAGCTGGAAGTCTGCGTCTAGGCATGTCATTGTGCCACTCCTCTCTACTTCTCTTATTTGTGAGAGGATAATAACCAAAACCCATATTGCCGCAGACTGCTGTGCTTTAGAGGGAGAATAGCATTATCTCAACAGTTGTAAATGTAGAGTTTTAACACTTTGAATCCTAAATATTGACATCAGAAGTGTCAAGGTAAAGGAATAACTAGAAAAGTTGCAATGTGCGATCATGTCACAGCAGGGATAGGAGAACTGGTCCTTTCTCCACTGTAGTGCGATCTTGGACTCTAATTAGTATGGTATGTGGGGGCGCAGCCCTTCACATGGGGTTGCAGGGGGTAAGCTGTTTTTGCTATTGTTTGTTTGTTTCTCTTTCAATGTTTTGGATGTTGGTGTTGTGCCACTCAACATTTACTGTGTTTTATAAAATAAAATTAATCCATATCAGATTGGGTGGAACCAGAATCGTATTTCTTCCACAAGGTATGTAAATTGAGCTGCAGTAACAGCTAACTGATATCCTGGTATCACTGGTACAAAATGCTTGGCAAGAAGGTATATCTGATGAATGAACATGGCTTTTGATATTAATAAGGTAGTAAATCAAAATGTATGCATCTAAGTTGTAGCTGTCTGAACATGCCCTCTATTATTCATGTTTATTCAAATTTTATTCAGTTTATGTTTGTTATCTATAATTCTTAGCAGTTTTAAAGTTTATATAATTGGCTCATTTTACTGTGTATTTTTGTCTTTTGTTTTATCTTTTTTACTTGTTTTTCTGTAAAATGCTGAAGAATAAACACTTAATGAACACAAACTTGTGGTGCATGTCGCGAACTTGGGCAGGTCCAGCTAACATTCTAATGTATCACTGATAATATCAGCAGAAATATTGCACATTACTAATATTAATTAATCTAATTAATCCTTGGGAATATACATAGAAAAAATGAAAAATGCTTCATATTTCATAATATTATCCATTTGCTAAAAACATTTCCGTGGTCATCATGGGTAGTTTATAACAGTGATGTATTATAGTCTCTTGTTGTTGTTTGTCTTTCGGCTTTTCCCTGTTAGGGGTCGGCACAGCGGAACTCCGGTCCGCTAATGATTGGTAGTTGATTTTTACGTGCCAGGTTACCAGCCCTGATGCACAACCTTCAACGAAGGTACGCCTATTCATGCATGTCTCCACACAGAAGATGATCTAGCTGAGAATCGAACCGGACAGCGTCTTACTGTGAGGCGACAACGCTACCGCAGCACCACCACCGCAGAAATGAAAAGATAACACCTAGCTTACAGTCAACAGCAAATTCAGTTAGCCAAAGATCTAAGATTACAGTATGGAGCTAAAAGAAATATATAACAAAAAAGGTGGTTCCCATTACAGAGACTTATTCTATTAGATTTTTTCTTTCTGTCTGAAGTGACATCTCTAAGGGTCAACATTTAGGACTTTTTGCTTTTTATTAATTCTAGCATGGAGCATGGTGCCAAATAACTTGGCCAGATTCAGGTATGCTATTCAAACTGAATGACCACTATCTATCTCTCCATGTCATTTTTGAAGGAGTTTGCTATGTTCAGTAGACACAATCTACCCTTGACAAAACATCAAAACTTTTGAGGGTACAGTTGTCTGAGGTTCTTGCTATTATAGTTTCTCAGTCAGTTATGATGCAGTGCATGGTTTTGCAGATTAGACTAGTTCAGTTAATGTATCTTAAGTTCTCTGGGTCTGTAGTAAAGCTCAACCTCTGAAGGGGCATCACAACAGCCATTCTCCATACTTTCTGAACATATACTTTGTTAAGCTTAAATTAAATAAGTTCAGGAAGAACTCCGTGAGGGCATGTTGGAGCTGTGGAACAGGCATTTGTGTAAGGTTTATGGGCCCCTGGAAGTGGAACTGTTTTTGTAGAACATGTTCCTTAAATATCTTAGTAATGAATGGACTTGGTAATTTGTGGGATTTTGATGACTGCATCAGGACAAAACGTTAGCACAAAATTCATCTGCAAGTATATAAACTATGTCTTTTGGGTTCCAGTAGATGATGCCACTTTGGATCAGAGAACTGATGGATGTTATATGTTTCGGGTGTAATTAATGAAGGATTTATAGCTATCATTGTCTTCATTTGTCAGGCTAATTTTATGTTTTGCATTGATCTTCCTGTTATTATTTTTATTGTTATTTTTTGTTGTTTTTGATAGAGTGTGAATATGTGAAGAGAGTTAAATTTGTTATTGGACTTTGGAAGTTTTTTATTTTGTTAAAGAGCTAATTTATGTTGGTCATCCTCCAAGAGTGAAGTGATGAAATATCTGCAGGTCTTCCTAACAGGACTGATTTGTGCCACTGTGACAGATCATAAGCGCATGACAGCAGTATCACTAGACAGGATACATGTTGCAAAACATAATGGTGAACTCTCTGACCAAGTGATATTTGTCACTGTGGAATTTCTCCCAGCATAACTTTGTGAATTGTTAGCCTATATATAGAACCATAAGGTACTGGACTTCAGGTGGCCTATTTGCCTCAGATTTGGGCATGGCGGGAGATAGAGGTTACACCACTGGTATGTGCTTGAACAAGAATTGAAGAATATTATATCTTACTGGTTTGTAAGTCAGTGAATTACATAGCAGAAAGGGAAAACACTCACATTGGCCATGATGTTGAGTTTGATACATCAAGTAGTAGATAACCTAAGAGGTTAAGCCATAACAGTCTAAGCTGAATAGACAGGCAAAGGGTTATGTACCTGGCCACAGTTATCAGAAATGACCACATCTCATGTTTTATCTTAATGCCAGTAATATAACAAGGCCTTACTATTATTTGGCCTTTCAGACCTGATATTATATACAGGCAAAACAACTATGATAATACTAAAATCCTTATCAGTTCAATTTAATTACAAGTAGTCAGAACAGAAGCTGCCACCCCAGCAGTATGTCACTGAGCTTAAATTCACTGTATCAACCCCATTCCTTTCACAACCTCAGTACTATCATTACTAAAGAACATGATGTCTTTAATCATGTACTCATTAGCCATAAGTTAGGTGGCAGATCTGTCAAGGTGTCCATTGCTGAGGGCATGGTGAGAGGTAAATCTATCTTCCCCAAGATGCAGAAAACTTGCAGTGTATAATACTGATCTTATCATGTTGTTATTGTGAAATACAGCTCCAATGGTATTGTAGGCAATCCATTAAAATCTGTAGAAGGTTTAACATCACAAACATACAAAAAATAATAACATTTAAGGAGATGCGTTACAATTTTCCGAAATGAGACTGTGGCTTTGTAAACATGTAAATAATGATCAAATACCTTTCAATTGCATCTACACAAGGAAGAATTGCTCTTATGTTTAATATCATGTTTCCTATAGGATTAAATTATACTCTTAGAATTCTAACGCAGAACTCAGGAAAATACAGATTAAAAGATGATAACCACATTATAAACTTCATGCATAATTCAATGACCCATTACATGAATTGAGCATGCATTTATTTAATGTTATTGCTTCCTCCATCTAATAAATGTCACCAGTTGGACTGACAAAATACCACGGCAGAGTCTTCTTGAACTATCCTTTCCATTACAATAAGCTGAAATGCCATATGAGGCACAATAAGCAATGTGCTGTTCACAATTATACTTTGGTAAGGTGCAAATGCACTGCTTTTCTATAAATATGTAAATATTCAATGACTATACTTTCATTGAACACTAAAATCTACAGGCTGGGCATCAGTGATCATATTGCCTCTGGGTGATGCAGTACATTCATTCATTATTACTTGTCCAGAATTTTAAACATCATGGCCCTCTTTAAAAGATGCAATGAGGACTACACTTCTACATAGTATCACTCATGATGTTAGAACTCTGGTATGCCAAGAACATCTGAGGTCTGTTTATTAACACAATAAAAAAGTAATCCAATCACATAATTAGAAAAAAGTTATCCATTGTAGTAAAAGGTGTTATATCTCACAGAGGCCCACCATCATATAAATAATTAAAGAAAGGTGGGAGCATAGCTCTCCACCTACTGGCATATGGACATAAACCGACATACTGTTCCTGCACTCATCTCATTGGCAGTACAGTTTCTGGTCAGTTTGCCATACTCTTCAATTACTCTTTAAAAAAGGTATGCAGAATGAAAAATGATCATCTTTATACATCAAAAGTCCTCTCTTCAAAACTTCTATCAACTTGCCTTTCAGGCAATATATTATTATGCCTTTTGAAGGTAGAAACTGGGGTGCACCAGTGTTGACAACCTTTAATGTAAAATTTTGAAAACCTCAACTTGCAATATCCGCATCATTTAATAAGTGCAATTATACAATGACCCCCCATTAATATTCCAAAACGTGCATGCTGATTGGTCAGCATGCACATTGTAAATCAGACTTATACTAATGGAAAAAGGTCTGGTCACCAGGACTTTTTCCATTAGTATAAGTCTTTTTTTTTTTTTTTACAGCAACGGAGTACGCAAGATCTCATGTTAAACCCATTTAACATAGTGAGACAGCTTAAAAAAAAAGCAATGGAGAAAGGAAGATCTCAGTTGCTTTTTTTAAAGCTGTCTTGCTATGTTAAACTCCTTTAACATAGCGAGACAGTTTCTAAAAAGCAATGGAAATCTTGCTTTTTCCATTGCTTCCACCCACAGCTCTGATGTACTGCGTAAGCATATGCATGCGCAGTACATCTGAACTGATGCAGAATACCAGACAGCTGCGGAAGGGCAGCACGATGGCATTATACAATGACATTATTTAAGAAAAGTAAGTATTTTATTTTCTTAAATAATGTCATTGTATAATAGCAATAACCCACTTCTGGGTGTAGGTAATGCTGGATTTACCCACGGTTGTCTTTGTTTGGCCACTCAGGCTTTGCCCTCGTGACCAAACCAAACCAAACGTAGGTAAATCCAACATTACCCACACCCAGGCATGGGTTATTGCTTAATTGTCATTTTAAATACCTAATATTCTTTCCAGTCAAATGTTAGAACTGCTGAAACACCAAAAATATATTTCAGAATATGTTTACAGTCAGTCTGATTGTGTTGATGTTATTGGGTAATTATTCAAGACTTTTAACACAACTTGCCATGTGATGCTTATGTAGATTCTAGTCAGCTATGACCTTCCTTCTACTGCCACAATCATCATATGCACCTTAAGTGCTGCCTGTCTCTCTAAGGCAAACTGTGACTAAATATATATATTCTTGACTATTGTAGGTGCATTGAAATGTACTATGCTAGCCAATCTTGCAGGCAAATTTAAGGCTAGCCATTTGCCTTTTGGTGGTTGAACTAACCTATCCTGTTTGGAGTTACCATGGCCTCACCCATCCAGTTGTTGATAATTATATATTACACTTTGTGAGATTAACTGGGACCATACCTTAGATAATTTGAAGGGACCCATGCATGGGACAAAGCATTTAGGAGCTGCCTGCATTCATTAATTGTATAGGGGGCAGTCCTTTGGTAATTTTGCAACTGACAGATCCAAGCTGGGTTTGAATATGGACAAGGATGACCTTTATTTTACTTGGATGGGGATTCTGATCTAGAACAATGGCATTCTCTGCGAGATTTACCTGTCTCACTAAATCATTCTCTTGATCTTGCAGAAAGGGTTTGGTCCCTAGACTGAATTATGTGACTCATTGATATGCAGTTGGTCCATCAGTACTGGGTTGGAGGATGCCTTGTATGCCAGATATGTGACATGTTATTAGTCTGTAGGATACCAAGCTCAGTGGCAGGGCTTAAGTCAGTCTATGTATGACATATTGTTTAGGTCTTCTATTATTTTAGTAAGGTATACCTGTTGGTATTCCAGTTGCTGCATGTGTCTGGACAGATGCATGCCAAAGGGCCATTATACTAAATGATTGGCCTAATAACGGATCAGTAAAGAGGAACAATGATATCCCTAAATCTAGACACAATCCCTTTCTTTATCGGCTATGCAATATAAAAGGTTTTTTAAGGCAGTAGACATATGTTGGTTGAAAGTTAGTCACTTTCCATATAACATCTCAAATCCCAAACAAGTGGATCAACTCTTAAGGGCATATTGTCAATGTAGTAGTTGCCCAGGATAGATAGCTTCCCATAGGATGCAATAATGCATTTTTGGCAATTATTTTCAGACCATGATTTTGGCACCAGTTATTTATTTGGGACAAACTTTCTTGCAGGATGGCTAAGTCATCTGGGAATTCAATGACTGTTCCTAGTTTAGTGTCATCTGCAAATATAGCTGGTCATACCCCTTTAGTATTAAATTTTACTTATGATAAGTAGATGTCAAATAGAAGTGTTCCCAGCACTTATTCCTGAGAAACTCCACTGGTGGCTGGTGTTTTTGTGAGATAACTTCCCAATTTTTGATCTCCTGCATCCTGGGAGCCAGTTGGCAATCCTACATGTAACATAGAGGTTTATTCCTAGCTTATTTAACTTTTCTATAATGCCTAAATTGGGGATTGTGTTAAAAGCTTTGGCCAGGTCAGGTATGCAGTGTGTACTGTTTTTCCTTCATCCACTGCTTTAGTGACTTTTTCATAAAATTCCAGCAGGTTGAATAAGCATGACCTGATGAATCCAAACTGAGAAGTGAATAGTGTTTGTAGTGTCCCTATGTACTTACTAATTAGTTCTATAAGTCTTTCATAGCTTTACATAAAAGGCTGGTCAGACTTATGGGTCTATAATTGCCTTGGTCTGTGGAAGTTCCTCCCATATGCAGGGGAATGCCTGTAGATATTCTTCATTTATTTGGTAAAAAACTGCTATTCAACAGTCTTTAAATGTTCTCTAGTAATCACTTTCAACTAAATAACATCCACATCCTGTGCATTCTATATTAAATGCTCTGACGTCTGAAGCTCCATACCAGAACAGATGTTACAAGCAAACTTATGCTGACATCATTCAAAACATTATAAAATTGCATTTTTTTCTGAAATTCTCATTTTACTGGATATAATAAAATTGCATTTTTTTCTGAAATTCTCATTTTACTGGATATAATAAAATTGCATTTTTTTCTGAAATTCTCATTTTACTGGATATAATAAAATTGCATTTTTGTCTGAAATTCTCCTTTTACTGGATATATAACAACAATAAAATAATGACAAGCTCAGTGCATATTATAAAATATATAATATGAAAATGTAATATGGCTTGACAAGTACAGAAGAAAACTATATTTTTTACAACAGTAAGATATAAAATAAATAAGTTCAAACGAGACAAATCAAGGAAACCTTTGGAGGTTTTGCATTGTTTTAAGTGATTGCCCATCTCTGTTTATGATTCTAATAGTGTCAGAGTGTGTTGCGATACGTTTATAGTTTACGATAAACAAGCAAAATTCAATGATATTAATAGAAATTAGGTTTGTGGGCTTGGTTTGTTCCCTTGTATGGTCATGACGGAAGATGATATAGCTCTGGAAGACAAAACAGAGATTGCAGTTTGCCACTTGAATATGGACTAAGGAAGATGGGTAGAAAAAAATACTACATTCTTCTGGTTGAAAGATGTTGGGATTGTACTGGATGCAGTTATGAATGGACTCAGACAATATTATGAAATGTTAGCAAGGCATTTTTAATTTCTCAGTTACTACACAATGAATTCCTATTGAGCTCTGTGATGCTATGCTAGACCTTTGACAGGTTCCAATGGTGATACCTGTGAGGTTTTTGAAGGATCAATACAATGCCATTTTGCCATCACTACATATGGTCAGTCAATTTTTTTTCTGTATTGAACAGTGGATGCTTTTTGGAAGATAAAGCAAAAATATGGATTATTTAACCTTCCAACTCTCAACACCCATTTTGGACTCAGGCTGCTTTCCCAGTCACAGTGTCCATGTAACCCATAATTCCTTCAATTCTTCGGCCATGCTGTTCCTGATTTAACTATAGTACATCATGGCTTCCACTTTCTTAGGGGGGGTCAACCTTATTTTGCTCTTTTCTAACAGCTAGAAAGTAATGAGCAACAGCTAAATACTGGGGATAACATTAGAAACATAGTATACATCACCAGAAGCCATCATGTATGTGCCAGACAATCAGGTATCCCTAGCCCTGGTACCCTCCCACCATGCTGATATATATTCAGTTCAGATAGGTGAGCAATTCCATATGCCTAGCCTGACAACCTGTATCAGTCTGACCTCTGTCCTCCACCAGAGTTCAATGATTATTCCACCCAGCATAGTTCCTATTCCCATTATAGGCATGTCTATCCTCCCTGTTTGTGCTGTCATGTGTCTGACATGGGTCTCCTAGGCCACAGTAGGGATTTTTACTCAGTACCACCAGCATTGCTGAAAAACATAAAGACAGAATTTCTATTTGAATGGAGTACTGAAAGGCAAATAAGGCTGTGACTTTGCAGTTTATTACAACTAAGAATGTACTTTACACTAATTTAACAAGCAAGTCATTAGGGGTTGAGAAAGCATATAGGTTGTCACTGAATGTATTAGAACAAGGAAATAGAAACTCTAGAATGAGTTTGGTACAGTTTGTTTCATGGTGTAAGAAAGAATAGGTGCTTTGGCTCATTTTGCAACAGAGAATAGATTGCTTGATTGAACATTATCCAGTGCATGAAGTATGACTTCTTTAAAATAAGTTAAACAGAAAGCATTTTATTTATTTATCCTTTGTTGATTGGGTTAGTCTACTCTTTTGAGGGGACACCACGAGGTGGCAAAAATTTGGTAGGACATCTGGAAATTTGGAAAATGAGAGGTGTTTTGGAATAGCCATATTCTGTAGAAATACAGTAATATCAGATGTCACTTTAGCAAAAATGGGAAGATTGATCATTGCTGATTTAAAATGGAAAGAACAAGTATATTAAATTATAACATTATATGCTTATACTAATTGTAAAAAAAGAGAAAGCTTATTTTAACAGATTTTAGACTATGCAGAAATTAATATGAATATTATAATAACATGAGACATTAACTGTGAAACGAAAGGAAATGATTTAAGAAAATGTTAGAAGCTATAAGATGTGTTAACTTAAAATTTTAGGATAAAAAATCATGGACATATAAAAGTGTTATGAATAGAACTGAAATAGATTATTTTATAGTATCTGAAGGTTCGGTTAGAGGAGAAGGGAGGTAGTTGAAACAAAGTTTTCTAATCATCTTGCAATATTACTAGATATAAATGAAAACAAGAAAGATATAAAAGTAAGCAAAGGAATAAACAAATAAATAAGAAAGCATGTAACAAAGAAAGGCATTAGTAATACAGTTATGGAAAGATCAAATTGCTATGAGAACATTTTATAAAAATTGGTCTAGATGGTAGAAGATAATTAAAAATATAAATGTTTTTTACAGTAGTAATATGATTTCAGAGAAGGTGAGAAATAAAAATGAAAAATAAGTTACAATGATGCATTGGTGGATTTAGAACATAATGATAGACAGTACTTAAAAAAAAGAAAAATATTGTATAAAAATAAATTAAGAAAAATGGAATAACTGATATATAACCAAATATATCAGGTTACTTAAGCAGATTAGTAAGGAAGATGGTACTGTAATGAGAGAAATATCAACTGTAAAAAGGAGAAATCAAAAGAATGCAGGAAAGACTATAAATAGTAAAGTACAATATGTACAAGAAATGTTTAAATGTGGATAAAAGAAGTAATAATTTACACAAATGAGTATCTAGAGGTGATAGGGATGGCTTTAATAAAGAGAAAAATAAAGGTTTAGGTGATGTCATAAAAATTCTGGGTATATATTTTACAATGAGCAAAACCTCTGTGTTAGGTATAACATTTGGGAAAAAACATGTAAGTAGAACTCAACAGGAAAAAAACAATAGAAGAAATAAAACAAATCTCTTTTCTGGAGAACATATAAATTGTCATTCAGAAAAACAGGTTTATATGATGAATCCAGCACTGATGGAGAAAAATAGCATACTTAGCAAGTGTATTGATGTTGTCAACAATAGTTGAAAAGGAATTGTTGTAGATATTTTTTCATTTATGTTGGGTCCTAAATTAAACCCAGTGAAATGAGGATTTTTTTTTGTAAGTAAATAAAGAAGAAGGAGGTTTAGGATTAATTAACCCAGTGGTATATGTTGCTTCATTAAATGTGTATAATATTAAAGTAGATAAATAAAAAATATGAGAGATTAGTAGCAAAATTATATAAATCTAAGTATGATAAAATTTGGAGATATGGTAAAAAGAGTAAAACAGAAAAAGAGTGTATAATTGAAAAAAATTAAATATTACTAAGAAAAATATTTTCATGGGAAATTAAAATTCATGATATAGAGAAAAAAGAAAAGTATGGTGTAAGAATGTCATGATAAAGCATTACTATTGAAAACCATGGGAAAATCTAACAGAAGAAACAAATAAAACTATAAAAATAGAAAGCAAATTGTGTAATCAGAAAGTAGAATGTCAGTGGAGACTAGTAATATATAAATTACCAGTAAAAGGAAATATGCCAAATAAAAAGAAGAAGAAGCTACTGAACATGTGTTTTTGAAATGTAAAAGAGTAAAAAATATGGGGAAAACTATGTAAAGAAGATTTTTTTGAAAACATAAAAAGGAGAAAATACACACGGATATGATTAAATATGAATATTACAAAAATAGAAGCAAATAATATGTTAAAATAGATAAAAAGTTATATATGGGTTATATGGCATGAAAAAATAAAGGAAATGATGTTTAATGGTAAATAGATTTTAGCAACAGTATTAAGTAAAAGGTGATGGTTATGGAAAGGAGTGGAGGTCTAATAGGGATGAAAATGTAATATGTAAGGAAAATTATGAACATATATATATATATATATATATATATATATATATATATATATATATATATACATATAC
The DNA here is from genome assembly GCF_019279795.1 of Protopterus annectens. NCBI lineage: Eukaryota > Metazoa > Chordata > Ceratodontiformes > Protopteridae > Protopterus > Protopterus annectens. The sequence goes on from NC_056734.1 coordinate 313,005,930, forward strand.
TATTTTTTTATTTTTTTATAACTGTACATTTGTGCATTTGCATGTATTTGTAGATATGTAAATTTGAGTTATTTTGTTTGCATATAACTAAAGGATCTCTATTCTTTTTAATAGGTGCTATGGGATATGTTATACCCACCAACTCAAGAAGATTGGTTATTGATTTAATGTCTTATCTGAAAGACAGCACACTCAGGAGTGCAGCACCCCATTTATGTTGCACTGCTGTGTCGGTAATCAATATATCTGATGTTGGAATAGAACTCACAGCCTTCTTCACTAAAAGGCAAGGGTCCTACCTGTTGCACCACTGACACTGCATGTCTTTTTAGAGTTAGCTAGCTAATTTTTGAGGCATAAATTAAATATATAAGCTATTATTCACTGCAGTTTTGAACGTGTTTTGGTCAAATTAGATTGTGATGTACAGGATGATCATGTTGGAAAGATAGGTGTGAAGCACACAAAATACCACTTCTGTGCAACAGTCTGTCACTCAAAATAAGGCAAAGTACTTCTACTTTGTTCAAACATAATTTGGAAGAATGAATGAATAACTAAATATTCACCACTGCAAATGTTCCAGCAAAATCTTGTTCAGCCCCTTCTCTGGATGAATCATATGAACAATATGAGGGCTAAAAACTACTAGATGTTTTAAGATCTTTTCAGATGGATAACCTGGTAAGTACCTATGAATGCATAATGAATGGAATAATAAAAAACATGAATTCTAGGAAAAAATACTTCTGTTTCATTATGTACAGTAAAACCATTCATAATGTGGACCATAACAAAGTGGGGTAATCCTTTACAGAAATGAGAATAACATGACAGCCAATATTCCTCCTGAGGAATCTGTATCGAGATAATGAAGCAACAGGTGAAACTAAATAAGTCATAGTTAATTTTATAATAATTGAGAAAGGTGTATATTAAGGCCATATATTGCCATCCAATGTTTTTAATTCATATGACAAATGCATCAAGCAAATGACTGAGTAGAAGAACCAGATTCTTGAATCCAAATTGTTAGAAAAAATATTAACACTGTTAGTCATGCATATAATGCAACTCTGATGGTTGAACTGAGGAGGAGCTGAAATCCTACTAATGAAGATGGAACACGAAAGAGCAAAAGCTGGTTTGCACATCAACATCAAAACTAAAATCATGTCAAATAGACCTCTAAATTATTTTGCAAATCGATGATGAAAAATTTTTAAGGCAGTGACAGATTTTACTTTCCAGTTGTCAAAGATCTCAGTATATGGTGATTGCTGCCATGAAATTAAGAGGAGCTTGCTTTTTCAGTTAAAAGCTATGGCAGTTATGGATAAAATATTAAACAACTATTGTCAACAGTCTGTATGGGTAAAGCCATGATTTTTCTAGTAGTAACACATGACTTTGAGAACTGAACTGCAATTATAACTGTTTATTAGAAAAATCAATGGTTTAGAATGGTGAAAGAGTGAGTCCCAAATACATGGCGACTGAATGCTCAAAAGATCAGACTTACATATACTATGTCCAAGATTCCATCCCTAGGAAAGTTCCTTTTTCCTCAGAGGTATAGAGATCTTAGAGTTGTCATATATAAGATGGTAGGGGGGGGGATACAGGGAGGGTTTGCCCCATCTGCAAAGAGAAGTTTTACGGAGAAGAGCAATTTTGAGATTTGCTATTCTCTGAGTGTTCAGTCTTTATTTTCAGCTTTTCTGAACAGTGATGTTGCAGAAATCTTTTAAGAATTATTCAGCCTAGAAGAAGGTTAAATCAGTCACCATTTAAGGAAATAAACACAGACTGTTCACTGAAATGAATCATAGTAAACTAAACTAAAATACATTTCCACGTGATGTAAAGACAGAGAACAAAGTGGATAGACAGTATTACTGAAGTAATGAATATGGATTTATATAGGTTCATAGGAGGTTATTAGGTTAATGGCCCTAAGGCCTTTACAAGCTTAGCTGTGTAAAAACCAATATACCCAAATTGACCATAGTTATGTGGTCATTGTTAAATGAGTGATTCTATGATCAGCACTGACTACCCCTGTCCATGAATGAGTTAGGTGCCACCTCTGGGCTGAATTTACTGTCACCCATCCAATTGTCAAGGTTGCACTTCTATAGGGTCATTAAGGAGCTCTGCTTCACATGAAGTGGGAGCTTACTGCAGAGGCATGGCAATCTGTGGGAGATATATGTCTTTCCAACATGTAATGTTAATGTCACAGGGTAGGTTGAGATCCCTGGAGTAAGTGACACTTGTCTTATTTCATTTGCTGATGTGCAGCATTTCCACTAGGGCAGAGTCAGTCACTGATCTGTAGGCCAAGCACAGTTCACCTTTCAGCAGCCTATGATACAGAGTACAGTGGCAAGGCTTTCAGTTTTTTCTTGTAAGTCATATTTTTGAGACCTTGGATTTTCTTGGTTAGAAATGTCTGTGGTCGCTCCAGTTGCTGTAGGTGTCTGGTGATTTAGATATAGAAGGGTACACTCTACGCAATTAGTGGTCTGATAATGGTCAAGTACAGTGGAGTTATAACCTCCTTAGTCTTGGATATGCTGCCCTATTTATGAGATGTGCAATGTAGAACGCTTTCATTACCACTATGGGCACATGGTGCTCAAAGTTTAGATTGCTATCAACCTGTGTTCCCAACTCTCACACCACTGGGTTTGAGGTTAGACAGTACTTTCTATACCATAATTAGCGGGGATAACTTCTTTGCCAAAGAGGATAATGAGGCATTTTTTTAGTTTAGTTTTAGTCCATGACTTTGGCACCAATCATTTGTCTATGTCAGCCCCTTCTATAATATGTTTACATTATTGGGTGACCGAATGATTGTGCACAGTTTGCAGTCATCTGCAAGCTTGATATGACACAGGTCATCTACTTTCACCTGGACCTCAGAAAAATAGTTTCCAAACAGTACAGGGCCCAGCACAGATCCTTGTGGTACCCCACTAGTAACTAATCTACTGGTGGAGGTGGACTCCCCAACTTTGACAGTGTGCATTCTGTCGATAAGCCAGTTGGCTGCCCATCTACTTACTTATGGGTTAATCCCCAGCTGGGAGAGTTTCTTAATGATCCCTGAGTGTGTCTGTGGGGGAGGGGGGATTGTGTCAAATGCCTTGAATAAATAAAGATAGGTGGTATGCACTACTTTGCCCTCATCCAGGGCTATAATGCTTTGCTCTGATTCAAGGCTAAATATAAGGTTAAAAAAACAGTGGTGGAAATATAGCTCTGGTGTCTTAATGCCCTTGTTGTCCTGAAGATCTGAACTTTACTAAATATGTAAACAGCAGCAATACAATTACAGATTTCATATTGGCTTATAAAATTGCAATTGCACAATAAGCTTACTGCATCTGCTTTACACCTTCAATAAATTTGGCTTAGTCAATGGTCAAACTTACTTCTGCCCTAATCTCAGCATTACTAAAAAGTATTGCAAATAACTTCTATTTGCCATCCACCATATGGTCCTTAAAAGTACTTATGTAATAATAGAAAGAGTAAACTATACATTAAAATGATTATTTTTCTTCTCAGACACAGTCAACAGCAGCATGTACACTCATCCTCTCTAATTACTACACATTTGCTGTATCAACAAAATGTTAACATCTGTCTTCCAATTATTATCTATAATCACTTTAGTATTTTAGTTTTGTAATCACAATGTCTAATATTTCAGAAAAGATCTCATTAAATATATCAAGTATGGACCTGATTCATTAAGAGCTACACAATAATGTGCTATTTGGTATTAATTAAGCAGTTCTACATGATGTGTAGAGCTACAAAAAAGGGAAATAGCAAAATATGCTAAAGACAACATAAAGAGCTGAAGTACATGCTATTTAACGAGTCCAGTATGGCAGAGTTATTCAGGAGCTATTGTGTACACTCAATGTAGGTTTGTATCCTATACATCAAACCTCTTTGGAATACAGAACAATTAAACTTAGAAAAAAAACATGTTAGGGGTTGTTGCTACTATTATTGTTCTGTATGTGCAACAGGCTTTAACTTAGGGTACTGATGCTGAGTGCTGCTTGACCTCGGGCAAGAAGAAAAAGGGTGTTTCAACCTTGTTTGACTTATTATGGACTGCATGTCACAGAAATTGCTGAGAAATACAGGGTGGAAAGGGAAATGCTGGTGGGAACTATGCAACCTGTGCTGCCCCCACATCAGGCCCCAGGGAAATCGTGGAGAACCACACTTTCTCTGTGGTCTGAGGGAAATTACTGGAGAACCAATCCATGTGGAAACAAAAGTGTGTGTAGTATTATGTATCCTAGCTACTGTTACTTTCCAGAGACCCATAAGGGATATATTAGGGGCATCACAGAAATTAGCATCTAGAAAATTACATTAGTTTTTAAATGCAAAGTGAATATGTGAAAGTGATCACATTTCTTTTCCAAGTACCCCACAGAGGAGAGCAATAACCTGCATGAATTCTATGAAATAGCACACTTCCCTGAAGTGTTGTGCGCCATTGATTTGACACATATAGAAATAAAAGCCCCACCTCAGGAACAGGAAAGGAGGTACATCATTAATTACCTTTATATACTGCAGAGTCAGCCTTGTGAGGTCTGTGAATATCAAATGAGGTGGTAAATCATTATCATTCCTTAATATAACAATCTGCACTAAATGTACGGAATGGAAACATGATGTAGGGAGCTACACAATTACTCAATTGCATGCACAAACCCTAGCACTGCAGGAGAAGCACTGAGAAGTGTTATTGCCTAATACCTTGCAGGAGTCTATGATTACTCTGACTACAGGAAGAATCATGGTTTCACAGCCCCCTCTCTTTGATGTACACCTACTGAGGATGTGTTGGAAAAAGATACTTATCAAAAAGTCTGAAAGCACATTGACTGATTTAGGATAGCAACATTCCAAACATTCAAATGTTGACTTTAATGACCACAGTTATTGCCCCTTTGTAAGAATTGTTGCTCATAATCAAGGGACTACATTAAGCATTGACACAGATAACATACTCAATATAACAGATAAAGAATTACTATGAATAAATCATTAACAGGGGATAAAGCACTATAAAAAAGTAGGATATGTCTGCAGTGTTTGCAGTCTTTGTTTAATATTGTGTGGGCAAATGGGTCTCATAACTCTTACCAATATAACAATCATCCAGTCATTTACTGTTAATGAGAAAGGACAGTTTTCACAACTTGTTTCTGTTCAACTTTCAGTGTGACTTGATAAAATGTCACATTATCATTACAACTAAACACTTTTTCTCCTTGCAAATTATGTCTTTGTCTATAGCAGATATGGGAAATACTCTTCAATGGTTGCTCTTACTACCCTTGTTTGAGGATTCTAATCCATGCAGGTTTCTTTTGCAAGATAACAAAGTCTATTAAACATCTGAAATGTACATTTAAAATATTTAATTCAATTTTTTATTTTATTTCATTTTATTTTTATCATTTGCATGCCATTTGGCATTGAGCCACATTGACTGGCAGTAGCAGTGAATGGCATTTCAATGACTGAAGTAAAATCTGACAAATTTTATTGAGACTGCTATGAATAGCACAATTAAGACTGGCATTGTTGTGCTTTCCTCATCAGTCTGTATACTGTAATGAGTGAAGAAATTAAAGCTATCATACTCCTATCTCTGTGGAGTAATGTGTAAATATATTGAACTTAGAGAAACTGTATAGGTGATGCAGGGTCCAAAACCTATTTACATAGTATATCCTGATACTGATTTTGGTGTATGAATGTGCTGATTTGGGAAGCATTTAGTAAGGTTAATAAAATGTATCTCTGCTGTGGCAATATGATTAATAAGCTAAGTTTCAATTTTGCATGTTTTATCCCATGGGTTATATTCCAGCTTATACAACATTTTAACATTGTGTATGCACCATTGTCACAAAACATCAGAATTCATCCTTCTTCTCCTTCCAAACATTAAGGATTAAAAGCCATACCATTAAGCATTCCTTGTTGAACACTGAAACCTGTGTCAATAGGTTGAAAATCACGCATAACAAAGCTCAATGCATTGCTTCACACCTTTACTGCTGTATGATGTAAATAGTGCCAATATGTCTACCAAGGAGTCCATCTGCTTTCATTTGCACACATGCAGTTGGCAAGGCTGTGCATTTTTCACACAACCAGGTATGCGAGATCTGAACTGGGTGCCAATTCAGACAGATTTTGTTAGCTTGACTTTTGCAGACATGACTAGTAAGGGAGAGAATAGTACTAAATTTAGAGCACAAAGATGGGATATTGAGGAGTCCGGGATATTTGTGGCACTCCTTATGAAGTGCTGCAGTTGAAGGCTGCTGCATGGGGATTATACCAGGTCTGTATAAGGCTGAGGCTTTAGATAACTTAGCCACGGTAATGTCCATTGCAACTGGCATTCCACACACTGGTGAACAATGACATCACCACTGCAATGACCTTAAGAAGTGCCAACAGGACCTCCTAAGACAATGAGAGGCATAAGTTATGACTGCAAATACCCCTCAATTGTGTAAGTATAATGACTGATATCCTGTCTATGATATGGCATTAATGATTTAGCAGCCAGCACAGGTATTCATTATGCCATCATATATATTTCTTTTCTTTTCTACTGTGCAGTTGCAGGGGATATAGCTGCAAAATGTGAAGTGCACCAGGAGAGATTAACTTACCTCAGAGTGGCAGGTGATAGTTGTAACTCAGGTCCAAACTCAAGCCAGAATTTTTTTTCCATTCACTTAATCACTAGCATCTTGAGCAAGCACACCTCAAACTTCATCTCAAGCATGCATGCCTTCTCCAGTAACTTTTGCTGTTTGTTTTAGGCAATAAAAATTGCAGCTTAACTTTATATGGGTTCAATACTCAGAAGCGGCAATTACTTTTTGTTATTGGATAAATGTATTTTAACAGCAATAATATCAGGAAGAATCCAGTCATAGTAAGTGCAATTATTACATTTGAATACATATTTTCTATCCATCACAGGGATATAAAGGCTTTTCTTTGCTATATCTTAGCAGTGAGATTTGTTTATACATCCAGCACCTCGGGATCACAATCTGTCAGTAGTGCCGCCACAATCCCTGCCCTTCTAGGTCAAACTTCATAAGGTAGCTCTGCCATGGCTGCTGGTACAGTGGTACCATCAGGTGAGCAGTATCAGTGGAGGTGTCAATTTTGTCACCCAGCAGTTGCTGACAGGGCTGTTGGAGGATATCACATAGAGGGTCCTTGGTGCATGTATTGGCACAGTCAAAAAGGTCCTTCATTAGATTACAAAGATGACACCATGTAGAACACTGACACAGGGAGCTGCTACAGGAGACAGTGATGACAGTTCTGAAGGGGGTGACTAGATTTTAGATGTTCTCAAGCTGGATATGGGTGAGTCTTTGATATCCCCTACCTATCCCCAGTCATGGAGTCCCCTAACATTTTGTTGCCATTACCATCCTGTCTGTCTTGTATGCCCTGTATGTCTGTAAATGCTTCCTAACCTATCCTACCTACCTGACTCTTTCATTCCTAAAAAACTCTCACATTTCTCTCTCTCCCCCCATCACAAATCAAAACAAAAAAATGGCACCTGGCCCTGAAAAATCACACCACATACACAGCTTCACTGATATGTCATCCTGACATATTTGATTGGCCCAATTTGCTGTTGTCAGCCATCATTGGTATGGTCCTCTCCAAACCCATGACATTCTGTGTACAATTGTCCATTAATGTACTGAAGAAGTGGGTAGTATGGTGCTCTCCCAAGACCATTCTGCAAACTCCTGTATTCTTTACCCTGTGTCCTACCCTCCTCTGCTTGCCAAACTCATTTCCACAACAGTTCTATCCACCACTTTTTACACACTTAATGTGGCTAAAAAATAGATTCATACACAACATGCATGGCCAGAAATGGCCCATTGAAAAGGCTTCACTCTATGCCCTTGGCATTTGCATGTAGGCTGGAGTAGCACAGCAATGCTGAGTGACAGCAATCTTTGTTTAACTTCTTATTGCAAAAATGGTAATTTCAATTTAATTTGCAGTGGTCCAGTTACTTTTGGCAAATTTGCTTTAAATCTGCTGCACGAGAGGAATTCTGGGTAAAGGCAGTACTGTAAAACAGTCACTGTAACAGTTCTTCATCTACTGGATGTAATGAATTAGAGGATCCTAAGTGGTTTGCTGAGATAGTTTCCTTATATTTAGACTGATGTTTTTGCATAGTGTCATCAGTTTAATTACAACTGTAGGCATATTACTTCTTATTACTTTCATATATAACTGCAAACATCTGCATTTCTGTCCATTTACAACATTTCATTAACACACCATTGGAGTAGTGCAGCAACAGGGAAAGATATTAAGCCAGCCTGCTAATGTATTCATGTTTCTAGCATTTTGCTACCATTTATTTATCCATATAGCAAGCACTTTATTTTACAGAGTATGACAGATTAATGATGATTTAATAAGTAATAGTAACACACCATACAGATGTTCCTACATGTTTCAAAACCACACTGTTGCAATTCCTCTTTGCCACTGAGTTTCTCTCCCTCTGTTCAGTCCCTCCGCTTCAGTAAGCTGTCAAAGTGATTCAACTATGTTATTTAAGGAATGTGCAGTAGTAATCCTCTTATGGCGTTATGTGATAATGTTCACACGTATAGATAGATTTTTTGACCCTTTCGATGGCTCTAGTCCAGCCATTATCACAGTGTTACTAACCAGTTTTTTAACTATTTGATGTCCACATGGTTAAATATTGTTGCAATCCATAACTATCCCTTTTCTGCCATAAGCTACTTTATCCCTGCCTATGTCTCACTATATTGATGCATCTTCTCCTATCTGTACCATTATGCTTTCACCTCTGCATTTGCCAGTGTCAAACACTGGGCAACAAATGCTAATTAGGCTAAATGCAAGTACATGGCTTATAGCAATAGCCTGTGATTTTATTTCTGCAATACTCTGTTGTGCTTTCCAACACTGTGCTTATTCAGTTAAATATACTTTCAACATGCTGAAGAGTTGGATGTACAGATTGATTATAGTGGTCAATAGGGTAATGAAGATGAACATACATTCACATCTGCTGAAAACTCTTATTAAATGAGAACTATTAGAAGTATGGCTTCTAACATGGTGTGCTTAGATAATACTCAGATATAGATTTTTTCTTGCAATGCTGTAAAGGTTTGAATCCAAATGGATGAAAAAAATGTTTCAGAATGTTTTGTCTGACTCCTTTGGCTGTAAATATTGGTTACACCTTTCCTTATTACATCACTATCTTGCTGCTATATTAATTTGCCTGCTCCCTATTGTGAAGTCTGGCTTGTAATGACCTTTGCATGAAAGTCAGCCCAGAACAACATAGAATGCTGCTAATTCCCATCTAAGTTCAACACTTCAAGTTGATTGCACATGTGCTAATACTTTGACATCACCAGTGCAATTAAGCTTTGCAGAGTTGAGCTCAAAAAGTTACATAAAAAATAGAAAACGAGATAATCTTTTTAGGCTGCACAGTGTATGTCTGTTTTAAATTTGTCAACAGGTTATATTAATTTCAGATTGAAGCTGATTGAATGAATTTGGTTGTTTAATGCATGTCTGCTCTACAGTGTTAACGCTTGAAATTGTGTTACAAGTTCTGTTAACCTATTCTCTCATAATTCATCACTGTTATTCTGCTGTGTACTGTCCTGTGCATGACCTCCTTATTTGTATTGACAACACAAATAGTGCAAGTATGAGACTGTGAAATCATCCTGACATGAAGTTGCAGAGTGCTTGATAATATTCTGGTTTATAACAGCGAATGTCTATAGAATCCCATAAGGTGAATCATGTCAATGTCCCTCACAGTAGCACAATGTATATGTAGGACTGTATCTAAATTTTAGTACAGAAGTATGTAATTACATGTGACAATCATAATGATGTTACATTGTCCTGTGCACATGGATGCATTTGTTGTACAATCTGTGATGCACAAAACCATCTGTTTAAAACCGTGAATTTTCAAGAAGTACAAATGTGTTATTTCAGAGTGCTAACATCAGCCTTTTTCTGTGGTGCTTGTGACTTATATAATGCTCTCTAGATGTGTAACAGGGTAGGGAGGAGGTTCAATTCTCAGCATGGGTAACTTATTTATATATGTTTGTGTGGCTGTTTGTAATGCATGGTACTTTATCCACTTCCCCTGTAAAGAATGCTTTTAACTCTTCACACAGCTCTTATCCCACTTTTTACTGAAACATCTGCTCTGAAACACAATGATGAGGTCTTTCTGACAAAACTGCACGCTCAGCATGGGAAGCTTGTGAGTGTGTATAACATTTGGTGTTGTATCCACTTCTCATGAGAAGAATACATTTAATTTTTCACATAGCTCACTTATCCCACTATTTACTGAAACATACTGATGAGGTCATCCTGACAAAAGAACACTCTTTCTCCTTAGATAATGTTTCTTGTGTGGGACTTACAACTAATGCAGTGTTTTCTAGATTGTTAACTTAACAGGTAGGAGGTTCAAAGCTCAAGATGGAAAACTCATGTGTGTCTGTGAAATGCTTGTTGCTGTATTAACTCCTCCTGAGAAGAATACAGTTCACTCTTCAAACAGTTCCCTTATCCCACTTTTTACTGAAACACACTGATGAGGTTATCCAACAAAAGTACACTCTCTCCCCTTAAAAATCAGATTTCTACTTTGATGTTTGTGACTAATACAGTGCTTTCTAAATTGTGTAACTAGATAATATGTTCAATGCTCAGTAGGTAAAACCTGTGTAAATGTGTGTGAAATGCTTAGTGTTGTATCCACTTCACCTGAGAAAAATGCATTTAAATTGGCACACAATTCCCTTATCTCACTCTTTTCAGAATAATCCTACCTGCAACACTCTGATGAGGTCATCCTGACAAAACTGGACTCTCTTCCATTAAGCATCAGACTTCTCCTATGGTGCTTGCATTTCTTACAGTATTTTCTACAATGTCTAGAGAGATATGTAGGAGGTTTGAATACAGCATTATGTAACCTCTACAAGTGTGTGTGTGTGTGTGTGTGTGTGTGTGTGTGTGTGTGTGTGTGTGTGTGTGTGTGCGTGCGCGCGTGTGTGTGTGTGTGTGTGTGTGTGTGTGTGTGTGTGTGTGTGTGTGTGTGTGTGTGTGTTTGTGTGTGTGTGTATTTCTGCATCTGTGAATGATTTCAGGATTGGTTTACACACATTTGCAGTAGCAAGAATTACAGCCCATGATGGCTAAAAAGCTCATTTTATCATACACATCTCCTTGGCAATACACTGCTGATGCCAAACCTTCACAGATGCTGCGTGCCTCACTTATACTCAGTATTCTCCTGTGGCATGGGCTGCTGATAATGTGCTGTATAGATAGTGTAACTATGAAGGTAGGTGGTTCAAGACCATCTCTACTTAAATAGTGTGTCTGTGATTACTATCATATACTGTTGGCCACCTCAAAACTACCTTTGCATACACTTACATTTCTGAGGTGGATTTACAGTGGCACAATACTACACTAGCAAATCCTAGCATCCTGAAGGAAAATAACTTTTGGGACACACAATGATTACATAATCCTACCATAACCACATAATCCAACAGCTGGATTGCAAGTCTGATACTGTGCTTTTTACATAGTGTAACAACATATGTCGGATGTTTGAGGCCGGCTGTGAGTGTGTCTTTCACCCTCTTATTGTGTATAAAATTGTTCAGTTGCATACAACATTGTGGCTGTTCAGTGTAGTTGTGTACTTCGACCATAAACATCCAGCTAATAAACAGTGGTGATGTCATCCATTTAACTGTGTACTGTCCCAGTCATAACTGAACATGTCATGTGGTGCTACTAATCTGTAGCTTTTGATTTTAGGTAGATAGTTTAAGTGTAGCCATCACTGCTCAGGCTATTTTGTGTCAGTCTTACTCTGTACATGTTACTAACACTGCTGAAAAAACACTTCTTCTATCTGTACATATAGATATTGATTCCTGTTACAACAAGCTCTGATAATTTCTGACATGTGATTACATTTTCTTTACATTACATATGTATGAAGTGTTATCCTCTGGCATGAGGGAATGTGACAACATTCTGTATGTTCTTGCTTTAAGACAACAATTACAGGCAAACATAGCACTTGCAGCAATAACATGATGTAATGCTTTGATATACTGGCATGTGTCACGATTTTAGTGACACATCTACCATGGTGCATTCATCCTGTGCAACATCATGTATTTTATGTTGTCAAAAGCGCATGTGTTCAACATCCCCACATTCATTGCCTGTTAGCATTGTTGGGCCTTATACTGTAATGGAAGAATGACATCTAGTACATTTATAATGCATTCGTTTACATTGAGAGAGATGTCCACCATCCCTTTTACCTCAAAGATATTGTTTATAAGATATACATGTGATGTAATAACTTAGCATAAGTGGAGTATCACAAGTGAGTTAAAGCTTCCATGGTGGCATGTGTGGTTCACCCACATGTCATTAGTCAGTACAGTCACATAGCTTGCTGTTCAATTTCTGAAAGGGTGATATTCCTGAAAGGGTGATATTTTGTGAATGTGGTGACATTACATAAATACCACTGTATCTAAATACCACTGTATCTAGGTATTCGTATCTATTTTTATGTTGGACAATAACATATCATCACCGGTTTGGATTGCATTACAGTGAAATGTTTATTCAGGGCATTTCATGCTGTGAGTGCATCTGTAGCATGTGCATTGTTGAGTACTGACTTGTATGGCATACCTACACATACAGGCTGTGGTTCAGTTCTAGGTCAGTGTGTGCATTACACAAAAGGAACAACTTCCTTGTCAAAGAAGCATTGATATTGTACTGCTCACTGTTGTGTGGACAGTAACATGTGCAGCTGTTTCCAGCATTCTGACTCAATCTGATTGTTCATATTATATCTGCAACTCATTTCTTAATATATGCATTCAGTTCAGTTATTTGTGACAGCCTATCTCATGTGGCACATGCAGTCAATACAGAGATCTGGAGAGATCATAGTATAATAGACCAGGGTTTGAATCTGGTAGCATCTGTGTGTAAGGCAGCAGTGGCTTAAGCACAAACCATACTTATGGCACAGTCATGCGGCCACATTTTTCAGGCCTTGTCCTACAAGATAAGGCATGCACACCCAATATGATAGCAAAGTGTGGTAAGCCCTTCAAGGGGGTTCTTCATGACATAACCAATATGAGAAGTTCTGTGGCATCCATGATTATTATGCATCTCTCAGATATCTGTCCTGGAATATGTTTGGAAATGACATGATGTGAATGGTTACTATGTAATTTATTGGGCAGAGGCATTACCTATTCCCAAAAGAACTATGCTCAGTATTGCATGTCTTAATCTAGACATTTCTTTATTAGTGCTATTGGTTTTGTTACACTATACAGCTTAATAACAGATGAGGGCTTTCATAAATATTCCTTACTGCACAACATGCAGCCAAACAATCAGACACTATGACTGGCCCTGTGTTATAACACTTTCTTGTGTGCTGGTGCTATTGAATTCTTGATATGTTACTGTTTCCATTCTTGAAATTGCAGGTAAGCTTGTCCAGTATAACAACATCTGAGATGATTGCAAATTAACAATGCCTGAAACCATGAAATGTCATCTGATCTGTCCTATTTGTCAGTTACATATGTTGTGTGTTATTATATTACAACTTAGCATTTACATGACTATATAACACATGCTTGTCTATTACATGTTTACAGGTAATAAATCCCTTTCTTATGGAAGCCAGTTATATTTCTTTGCAAAAACATGCCCATTTCTGACGTACATGACATTACAGCTGTAAACTCCATTTGTTCTTATGTATACATGCTGAGGTGGAAAGTACTGCTCTGTTGTCATCAAAAAATTCCATGTATATGCACCTCATATGCAATAACTGTGGTCTATGCATTCATTCCATAATGCATCTTCTGTTCTGGCCAACTGTTACCTCGACTCATCATTTTATTAATATGTTTATCACACTTTAACTATATTCGGTTACCCTGCAGCTTTATATCCCTGTCACATACTTTGTTAGCCCATCTATTTTTATTTATGTCTATAACATTGGTACTGACATTGACATTTTAATTATCACTACATCAGTGTGGCAAGATTTATGTTGATAATGTTTCTTTGACATTTCAGCACATTTGCTTGCAGTATATGAGTACACTTTACCCATTTCCCATTCCATATAAATTAATAATTACAAATCATTTATTCTTTATGTATAATTCCGCATTTTACTTCCCTTCATACAGAATTCTTTTACTGTACTTGCCGTTAACATTTCAGTACTACATTGTGTGCTCATATCGTTGCTTTGGTTATGAGCGAGCTGCTTTATTTACATTCTGTGCTTGTGCTTGCAAGCACCTCTCCATGGCTGTGAACACTACTAGTGGTCAAGAAAATGTGCTTGTGAATGAGTAAGCACTATGAGCAATATGCACATTCGATTAACGCTGATGCTCATTGAGCTAATATGCTTATATCTTGTAGGCTTAGCGCAGTGCCTACACAATTGTTAATGTAGGGTTCCAGGGTATGTCTTTTTCATACTTCTCATTCAATTTTCTTTGCAACATCAATGAGTGCTTGTTTTTTATGGATCATTTATTCATTTATTTTGCAACAATGTGAAAAATGTATACTTGTGGCATTTTTATCCTAGCTAAATGGACACATAAATAAAACAAAATGAAGCAGTAAACTGAAGCAGTACTGTTTTCACAGGCATTAAATATTTTCAGGGTAACCAGTTTCTAGATACGACTGGGAGCTGATACCTCAGTAAATAGACCTCAGCTGGCAAGAACAATAACTATGATCATAAATATGTAAAAAGTGTGCAGTACTAAGTAATATTATCATAATTATTATATCAGCTGTTGCTTTAGGGTCAAGAAAATATATAAATACCTCACAACGGTTAGCTGCACAAAACCAGTCAACAAGTAAAAAACAAGAAAAGTGCAGTTCCATGGCTGCACTTTTCTTGTTTTTTACCTGTTGCTTTAGGGTGTTGAAAATAGGATTATGGTGTAGTATTAAACTACAATTGTTCCTTCAACCAAATAAGAAATCTTGTACCACTTTTCTTGGCCTTTTGCCATCTGAGAAGTCTTGCATCTCTTTTATTTGTACTTTGTCATCTGAACAGTATATTGCATTAAACAGAAAAGTCACACCTCAGTAAGCAGAGTTAGTTATGCTTGTGAAAGCGTAGAGTGGAAATGTTATTATACTTTCATTATTAGACTACAATGAATTTGAAATATATAAGTTGCTACATTTTTTTCCACAGGGAGTTGCTTCTGATTTTTTGATATGTTTACTTCAAAAAATGCAGCCTACTTTGATTTTCTACTTATTTTTTTCTCCATCATTGTCTTTGAGTTTTTGTGTTGTGTTATCTGGAAAGTAATGAATCGAAAAAGTCAAACTATCTGTTCTTAACTTTCCTCTATATATTGTGCTGAAAGAAGCAAGATAACAGCTGCATTTGTGTATGTATGTTAAAATGCAGGCATAACACTAGCTTCATAATATATTTAGGTCTCTATTTATATCTTCTAAATATACTACAACTACAGTCACATCTATGTCTGTATTTGTATCTATATCTATATCTACATCTATATCTATATCTATATCTATATCTATATTTTTATTTATAGCTATATCCATAACTAGTTATCTTTATAGCCATAGCTATGTCCACATCTGAATCTATTACTCTGTCATTAGCTTTATGATATCTATGTGTTTGTCTTTAGATTTATGGTTATATCTATTCTATGTGTCTATATAGCTGTCTATGTATCTAAATCTATGGGTATACCCATAGTTGTTTGTCTTTCTGACTGCGTCTGTTTGTCTACCTATCCATCTACCTATCCATCTATCTATCTATCTATCTATCTATCTATCTATCTATCTATCTATCTATCTAGCTATCTAGCTATCTAGCTATCTATCGAGCTCAGAGGCAGTAGGGAGAATGTTTTGATTTTCTGGGAAGACATAACTAAAATATGAATGTTGAAATGCTCAGTGTAAAAATGGGCCTGTAGCTTTTACTTTATATATCCATCAATACATTTATGTGACCTAAGACATTCATGCAGAATCTTACATGATTTACTTATTTCAGATAAACATGATTTGCTGTTCATTTACCATCATGTTTTATCATTCTTAAGGACTCATTTATAAGAATGTTGTCAAAACCTTGATTTTCTTTGTATTTTATTTATTTGTTTATTTTTGCTGTTAATGTGTGCCTTCTTTCAGAGAATTCTTTAACATTCTGGGTTATCTTAGGAGCTTTTATTCTTCAAGATTTACAACTGAAGAGCACTAAACAGAAAAATGTATAGAAAGCTAATACAGCTTCTAGGAATATGACAGAACAGCAACAACTATAGATGGAATGCCTCAGCAATGTCATTTTTAAAGACAATCAAGAAATCCTTTGCTACAGACATTATTTTCATATCTACAAGTAACTGAGTTCCACTATGAGAAGTAAATTGATATAATTTATGTTTGTTTATATAGCAGATGCAATGACTTTAAAGCCTCATTTATACAACAAGAATGCAATAATGAAGTTTTTGACCCACACAGTCTCATTTAATATCTGCAATGTTCCATCATCTACTATGAAAGAATCTCATTAGACAGTGTATATTATTCGTTTTAAATATTTTCAGATACATTAATCAGTTAATATAAAAAATGACCATGATATGGTTTTCAGATATATTCTCATCCTTAAATGACATAGAATTTTATTATTTTACTTTGAGTTGCAATTAGTATAAAGGCACATTTCCTGATCTAAACTAATTCAGATCTAAAGGATTTTTTGTATGGCAATATCCTTACTAGAATAGTAGTACCAAAAGTTATCCATTCCTTTACTTTGCTTTTGTATAGCATGCAAGGTACAATCTTTCTTATTACAGATGATTTATTTATATTTATACAGTCCTTATGTCTTTGCATTATGGTACTGTATATTTCATGCCTTCCAGCAAAGATGATGCAAGTTACATCCAGGCAATCATAATGCATGACTGCTGCAATTTTAATAGCGAAATCTGCTTGTTAAAAATTTCAAATGATTCTAATTTTTCTTGAAAATGTGTCACTGTAACCTGATAATGAATATATTTTAACTGATGACACAGAAAATAAGAGAAATTGGTACAGTTAAATGTTCTTTGTCCAGGAAGTCCAAACATGGAAACATCATTCTCAGTCCAGTGAAATTTCTGACATGTTAAGTCTAAGTCACATAATGAATATCTGTGAAAATATGCTCAACTAAAAACCATGTTAGCACTCTTTTCCACTACCAATTGCATAACTTCACACATGTCAAGGTGTTAAGTTGCAATAGCTCCAACCTCAATACCTTGGTCTCATGACTTAAGATGGTTCTCAGTTAAGTGGAATCAATGATGTATAGAAAAGTACCCTCTGAAACAGAACTTTAATTTCCTAATGGAAAGGGTTTTATCATGTTTTACCAAGCATGATCTGACATGTGTCAACTGTTCCTGAAGGCTAACACCTTGTAGACAGTTATGTTCTGGACTGAGTAGCGGAAAGTATAAAAAGACAAGACTGAGATAATAAATGAAGGTGCTACTGCTGAGGTAAGATAATAAAACATGAAGTTATTATGAAAAGTGTAAACAGTGTAACATTTATTTATAATTGCTCTACTTTTCAAATAAATAATATTAGGGGCACAGCAGTATGATAAGAGATGCTATATATATTTTTTTCTAAATGTAATGTCTACATGACAAATGTAGCTCAGGTAGCTGTAGCAATTTCATTTACTTTGCTGTATTATGTTGTATCTTTCAAGAGTATAGCTAAAACAGAACATAGGTGATGGTGTAAGGAATTACAACTAGCCCTGAGTATAAAATGTGAGGGGAAAAAGAGCTGTGGTATTATTAGAATGATTTATTTTCTGTGGAACAGTAACCCGGATGATTATTGTTTAATGGCTGCTATAACAGTGTTTAAATCATTATCATCTTCGTCAATCAGCATTACTGAAACTATAAAGAGTCTAACAAAAAGCAAAAACACCAATAACGACAGCAAAATACACCAGAAGTGGGATTCAATAAACTCAGAGTAGGCTTTGAAGCCTTCACAGAGTGTACATGTGTGAGCGGTGATGGGTGGTGAGCAGCAGCACTCATTGCATATTCATGCAGCGCACCACGGTTAAATGTAAAGAAGTGAGGTAACACTGTTGCCAGCCAGGAAACCATGTAAGTGAACAGGGATAGCACTCCTGTTTTAATCAGAGCACTAAAGGTCTGCGGTTTTGTGTGGAATGCCACAATGATCACCAGGGCTTTACAAATACCTCTCAATCTCTTAGTTCAAGACATCTGGACAAAGGCCCACATAATGAGGGACAATGACCCAGAAATAGGGCTATAGTTGTCACATTTGTCCCATAGAAATGTACTAGAATAACTAGAGGTTTGTGTTAAGATACATGTTATGAAGGATTTGAAGTCTGAAACTCAGAGATTATCCCAGTGATATGGCAGAAAAATGCAAATTTGATAAGGAGCACATCTGGACATTCTGTGAAAATCTGGACATTTGAGAGGTATGATAAGTATATGGTCCAATCACAGTGCAGGACAATGTATCTGCAGTGCAGAGTATTGTGAAATCCCATTTCTGGCATTCTGCACTGAAACTGTGTAAATCATCTGTAAGAGTACATGGACTGCCATGTAAAATAAATACTCATGGGAAATGTGTGCATTCAATAGGGACACACAGATGAATTGTGGGAATGAACACAGGGAAAGAAGACAGGCAAAACAATCTAATGTACATCAGATGAGAGCATGTCAATGGAAAATGGTTGTAGCAGCTACACCAATCACATATCAGTCAGGTACAGTAGGGATTGGACAGTGAAACTGTGTATTATGTGACTGTCACACAAGGTGATGTAACAATGGGGAGGATGTCTGTGTGAGATAATCATCTTTACATGAATAATGCAGAGGACATCTATCAGAGATCTGATGTACAATCGGGGTAGGGTGAATATTGTGAAGCTGTACAAACTGATTTGCCTGAATATAAGTGTATTTCAGCAGAAGTCTCCAACAAGTGGGCCACAGGTAAAGGCCCATGGACAACATTAAAAGAAACAACCACAATCATGGACTATATCAGAATAATACCACCAGTAATCCTAGGCCTCTGACATAACATATGTGATTTAGAGTGATCAGAGATGATTCTACACAAACACACTTGTACAACTATTATGATATGTCCACATTCTATGAAGATAATCATGCACACTGTCCTGGCACTGTAACATCTGCTGGTGGTGTTAGGAAGGACACTGCTATACCTGTATGTAGTATTATAATCAATACAGGCTAGATGACTGGTGTGCATGGCATATATATATATATATATATATATATATATATATATATATATATATATATATATATATATATATATATATATATATAGCACAATCCACACTGTCACAAATGTTATCCATGTGATTAATGTTGTCAAACACCTATGTATGTACTATGTGCATCACCAGAATGAGTAGCATGCATGCATCTGGTGTAACAATTTGATGTGGGTTCCACACCATCAGACAGTAATGTTTATGCCACAAAAAGAATAACTAGGGAGAGCTAATAAACTGTGTGACAGGTCAATGCGACAAAGGTAGTACACTTCAGTTACAAGTCAGTGAAAATGTGTAGGGAGGTACATGAAGAAGGGTGCATTGTGCTCAGTTATTGGTGTGATGAAGGCTGGGAACTATGGAAATATTTTGGCCTCTGATGTGGATGTCCTTCACATACTCAGTACTTGTGTTACATACAAGGGATTAGTCGACACTGTGACCACATGCTGACTAGTGTTCCACTTGCCATCTACTCCAGAACACAGGTCACATACCTATTGGTCTGATTATAGGGTGTGATGTGCACATTATACTTGGGTTGTGTGTTTGTTTTCCTGATGTAACAAATCCCCCCATGTTTTCTTGCCATTGCCATGGCTGTGGCAACAATGTTTGGTATGTGTTGATACTGTTTGTATTATACTAATACCACAGTCAGAGTCATTGATTGCCCACAATCTGTAATACTTCAGGCAGCTGATTTGAATTAGGATGTGTATGCCATCTGTGATGTCCATTAATTAAGTAATGGACAGGAAAGGGAGTAACAGACAGCTCTGATGTATGGACCTGATCACTGGGTCTGAGATATAGGTCACTTCACACATGTCAACGTATTTAGATGGCATGTACATTATACACTGGTCTACCCTCTTGGTAATATAGGTGTATATGTCCACATCTGACATTATTGAGTGAATACCTCAGTGTGGATTTGAGTCAAATGCATTGAGCTTGTCAAGTTCAAAAGGATGATAGTTTTGTCATCATGCATGCCATCAATGATTTTTTTGAGGACATCTAACAAATGTAACAGACATGAAGCAGCATTATCAACTCACACGTCTATTTCACACAGCCAGGATATCACTAGTGTCCATTTAGAAAAGGTCCATGATGACATGGTGGTCTGCCTCACAGATGAAGAGAGTCAGGATGTGCCTATACAAACATGAATCTGGTGCTGTCCCCCAACTCACATGGATGCATGTTGAAAACATCCTTTGACAGCAACCTAGTCTGTGTGGAGGGTATGTTGAAGTATATATTAAACCATGTTAGGAAGGTGTATATGATGAGTTATGTGAGAGGTGATCTGTGATGTTGTCACAGCTCATTGACTCAGTGTGATAGGCCTGGATGTAGATAAGACAGTGCATACTGCCTATCCTCAACTGGCATAGGGTTTGAACACAATCCCCCAAACAGGGAACATTGACAAAGTCTCCCAGCTGAGGTTTAAACCTCATGTCACTAGATGGGTAATCAATTGACTCACCGACAGAACATATACTGTAAATGTTGGTGAATTAACCTTTACAAGTAGAACTGTCACCACTGGTATATCCAAGGGATATGTGTCTGGCCCTTTACTGTTTGGAATATATTTCTTGACAGTTCATGCTAAAGTATACGGCTTTTGGCTTACCACATTTGCTGATTCATGCATACTGGGTGCAATCATTGAGATCACTTATAATGATAACATACTACAGGAGGGGCTAACCCAGACAAATGATTGGTGACAAAGCCAAACAGTCTACAAATAAATGTAGAAATGTGCCTTTATTTTGTCCTTCTAAAAAGTAGAATTCCATGTTAATTACAGCATTGATAACAGTCCTGAAATGCTGAAACCCAGTGATGAAAGCAGCAGGGACACATGTAGATAGCAATCTGAACTTCAACCACCAAGTATTCACACTGGTATTGAAAGCCTATGTTGTGCTGATCATAAGTCATGCCATCATATTCAGATCTTAGGATTGTATGACAGCACTGTATTCAAACCTCATCAGAACACTAATAGAGTATAATGCTCTTTTTTGCATGTACCCCAGCAGACACATGTAGCAGCTGGAGAGACCACTGGGATTTCTCACCAAGAAAACACAGGGCCTACAAACCATGCCATGATGTATGTGAACAGACTAAAATTCATGTCACTGTAATTTGTATTGTATAGGACGGGTAACTTCTGCTTGCCCTCAATGTCAGTGTCTGACCCTGCCCTGGTGGGAATAGTGCATATCCACAAATCAGATATAGCTGATGATGTATGTTGAGGAGAATATGGTAATAACAGTGTCCCACATGCTGGTGTAAAAGGCTCTCTGCAATATCAAGCAAGATCACAAACATACACATACATAAGTACACAGACTACAGACCTCTGTATTTATGACAAATGCCATAACTCAAGCCTGACTTGTAGTGTATCAGACAGCACTTTATAGCTGATGACATCAGTAGTGTCTCTTGAGGGGAATATGGTAATAACCGTGTCCCAAATGCTGGTTTGAAAGGCTCTCTGTAATGTCAAGCAAGAACACAAACACACACACCTACACCCCTAGTTGGCTACAGTGAGAATAGAACCCCTATCTATCTAAGGTACACAGACTACAGACTTCTGAATGTAAGTCAAGCACCATAGCTAAGTTTGACTTGGGCTGTCTCAGACAACACTTTATAGCTGATGACATCAGTAGTGTCTGTTGAAGAGAATATGGTAATAACAGTGTCCCACATGCTGGTGTAAAGGCTGTCTGTAAAGTCAAGTAAGAACACAAGCATGCACACACATTCCTAGTTGACTGAAGGAAGAAATGAACCCCTAACTATCTGAATACACAGTTTACAGAACTCAGTACTTTACGCAAGCACCACAACACATGTCTGACTTTTACAAGACTGCAGGTCAAATTATAGTAGATGACATCAGCAGGGCATGTTGCAGAGACGATGTTGGGAGGTCTACAGAGGTTCATAGCTTCATAGGTCCATAGGCATTACTAGCCTAATGGCCTTAGGGCATTTACAAACATAGCCATGTAAAACACAAGTATCCTGGTCCAAAAGTTAAAACTCTGTGAATCTACCTACCTGGTGACAAAGAACCACTTCCAAACACCTGTAGTCTCATCTCTCAGCCTATATTCCCTGCACCCTCTCTCAAGGAAGAAAGAAATGATGCATCTATGTCCTGCCTGTAAAGCCTGTAACCATCCACCATTGCCTCATGGGTTCTTAAGTACACTCTGAGCCTTGACAGCCAGCAGCCAGTACCCCCCTTCTATCTACACAGTATCTAAATTCCTCCACCACCTCATAGAATCACCCCTTACTAGCTTTATACTTTTCTCCAGTCTGATACCAGCTAGCTCCCATACAGAAGTGCCTGCGATAGTAGTTCTGTCCAGTAGGTGGACACCTCTATCCCTTCCTATATTCTCCAGATTACCCATCTATTATTTTTCCTTTATTTACTCTATATTAACTCTGTCCTAGACTTGCTCTGTAACCTCACACTTTACCCATTACTTTAACTATATACACCCTCCTATTTTCTTACTGACTCCTTCTTACCTCAGCTCTTTACCACTTTGACTTTTCTTTATTACCATTTGTTACCAGTACCGCTGATTAATTCTCATCTAGCTGCTCCATTACCTGTCGCAACCCGCTCCGTTTGCCCTGCGGGCTCACTCCACTTCCCTACCCTATCCCCATTTCCCACCCAACCCCAGAGGTCCTTCTCCTATACTACTTAGCCACACCCCTCACCCTTTCCTGCCAATCACCTCAACCACCAAACATTTCCCTTCAACCTTGTTATTCCTCTCTCACCTGCCACTCCCTACCTTTCTCACCACACCCCTCTCCTCTCCCTATCTACACCTCTTTACTTCCTTTCTTATAACAATACCTTATCCCTAACCCATCCAAATGTACAAACCACACACTACAATCCACTTACTGCTGTTATTCACACCCATACTACTACCTCCCTTAGCTTTAGCCTACCTGCTTATCTCCTATGAGCACCCATTACATCCGAGTTTTCAGTGCCCCAATAACCAATCACCTCTCCTTCAGTTCCTATGCTCTCCAGTCATGGTAATATAACATCTACACCCTGCTACCTTCTTCCTAAATATCATAGAATAGTGCACATCATATACTATACTTGCAACCCCTGGAGATCCCTAAACCAATACTGTAAATCCCCTGACTCTAGATGTCTGATACAACTCCTCTGTGTTAAAGATGGACATATCCACCAAAACCCTGGCCCAACAACTGCTACTTCCACTCAAGCCCTCAACCACAATCCCACTACTGTCCATCCCCTCCCTAGACCACCTAACTCACTCTTAATTGCTCACCTAAATGCACGTAGCATTAATAACAAAATTGCACAGCTCCACTCTCTCTTAGAAGCCTACTCCTCTGACATTCTATGTTTAACAGAAACCTGGTTAAAACCAGTTACTAAAGACAATGAAGTCATCCCACCAGGCTATAACATCTTGTGACTTGACCGTGTGGCTAAAAAGGGTGGTGGAATTGCCATCTTATTTAAATCTACCCTGCAAATTTCTACCTATGTTACTAAACCACCTCTAACCTCTAATGCTGAAATTCTTATTTCCAAAGTCCAAATCAAGACTTTCAAATCTATTTATATTGTCTGCATCTATCTACCACTTGCCAATAACTGTGGCACCATAGAGGATACTCGTTGCTGGTTATCTCAAAACTTACCCCAAGAAACCATTATCCTAGGTGATTTTAACATTGACTGGAAATGTTGCAGTGGTAATCACCCTGCCACCTACATCAATTTATTTGGTTTCTCTCAAACCATTACCTCTCCTACCAGGATAAACAAACCCAATAATAAAGAAAGTACATTAGATTGGATCCTCAAAAATAATCCTCCCCAGACCTATGAAGCTGGAACTCTCCCTGATGATGTGAGTGATCACTCACTCACCTATATCATCAGGCATAAGACCAATTTTCCCATTTTAACCATTTTCAGGACAATAAGAACTAAAAAGAACTTTAATCCAGAGCTCTTCCAAAATGAACTCAAAGCATGTAACTGGTCTCCTTTAAAATACCTCCGATTGGAAGATGCTGTTAAATACTTTAACTCCAACTTCCTACCTATTCTTGAACACCATGCTCCTACCCACTCTAGCAGAATCAGAACTGAATCCGCCCCATGGCTTTCAAAAGAAACCAAGCAAAAATCCATCTTAGAAACAAATACTGGAATAAATGGTGAATGACAAAAAACCCACTTGACCAACAATATTTCAGACAGCTGAGAAACGACACTAAAAAAATCTATACTCTCTGACAAAAGAAATTACTACCTACAATTCCAGCAATTCTACCATAATAAACCACAAAAGTCCTGGGCGTGTATTAATGAACTATTATACCCAGGGCAATCCATCACGCCAAACCCACAAGGCACAGACCAGGAAAATCCCAAGCATACTGCTAATGCCTTTAATACCTATTTCACTGAAGCCATTCATACACTTGCCAGTCAGTTATCACCTCAAGACTGTCCTACATCTAACTTAGACTCCACCCAACCCCCTCCATTTCACTTCTAACCAGTCCTAACAACATATATTCTCACCCTTATTCAAAAACTGAAACCATCCTCTCCCTCAGCAGACCAGCTACTTGCTAAATATCTACAAAAGTCAGCTAAATCCATTGTCTATCCCATTACAATCCTGACTAACAGAACCATCACTGAAGGACACATCTCAAGTATCTGGAAAGTCTCCCATATTATCCCCCTACATAAAGGCAGAAGCTCTACTGACTTTTCCAACTACCGTCCCATAGCCCTACTTTTTCCTTTGGCAAAGATAATGGAGAAATGTATCCATAAGCAAATGCTAGACCACCTTCTCCATAATAAGTTGCTATCCAGCTGTCAACATGGTTTCAGACTTTCCCACAGCACTACTACTGCCCTCCTCTCCTTTACAGATCATATAAACAAAAACCGAAACCAAAATATTCTGTCCTCAATTTTGTTCATTGATCTGTCTAAAGCTTTTGATATGGTAAATCACCAGATACTTTTACACATCCTTACATCCCTGCTACTGGATAAACCCGCTATAAAATGATTCAAGTTCTACTTTAAAAACAGGCAATGGGCTGTTCTTTGGCATAATTCTCTATCTACTCACCTGGCAGTTAACTTTGGTGTCCTTCAGGGGTCCATCTTAGGACCCTTACTGTTCACTTTATTTATCAATGACCTTCACCTAGCAATTCCCCAAGCAACATGCATCTAATATGCAGATGACTCCACTCTTGTATGCTCATCCTCAACCACATCTGAACTTCACTCCCTTACCCAAACAGTGTTTAACACAGTTGAAAAATGGTTTTCACAATGCTGTCTCCTCCAGAACCCCAAAAAAACGAAACTCCTCTTTTTTACTCCTACGCGTAGGTCTTCACCTAGAGATTTCACTGTAACATCCAACTATGGCACTCTCATATCCCCAGAACCTACAACAAAACTACTAGAACTACTAGACATCACCATAGAGGACAAACTCAACTTTGGCACCCATATCAATAATACTCTAAAAACTGTTAACAAAAAACTTGTCTCTCTCTATAGGGTTAAACCCTTCCTTTCTCCTTCATCGAGAATAACCATTGCTCACACTCATCTAATCTCTACTCTCCTCTATGCTTCACCCATATTTACAAATGTATCTAAAAACAACCTCAGTAAAATGGAACATTCCTACAATAACATAGCCAGATTTGCAACAGGAAACCCTTTCAGAACCCATCACTGTCATAATCTGAATCAACTTGGTTGGCTTGAACTGCAAAATCAGCTCAATTTCCACTAACTGGCCATGGCCCATAAGACCCTTTATTAACCAACAAATACTCCCATACTTTCTACCCTCATCACCCCCTATACTATATATCTAAAGACCCTACAATCATCACAAAAACTGCTTGCAAATATTACAAAATCCAACAACAGAGCTGGGGACTCTCTCTTCTCTACTGCTGTTGGAAAATACTGAAACCTACTTCCCCATGAACTTACCTCTCTCCCCTCTATATCACTTTTCAAAAGTAAACTCAAATTCTTCCTCAAATCACACTGGTTGTGCCCCTGTACAAAGCCTGACTAAACAATTAGCTGTTCTATCTTGCCTCTGCCTACTCTCTTCTTCTCTCTATTCAAGTCCTACTCTCCTTGAATACAACATTCCCTAGTCCTACTAAACACCCTTATTTGCATCTTCTTAAAGCTTAGCATCACAGAGACTACCTTTACTATAGTAAATATTGTTTATTATGCCTCTGTTCTTGTATTTGTAACAACCTGTTGTCTATAATTTTAACTACATTACTCTCTACTATAAATTGATTGTCTAACTTATATGATAATCTCTGAATCTGTTCCGTTAAAGTTCTTTTACCTTTTAATAATGTTTATGAATTTTGTGTGTATATTAGCTGTTTGTTTGTGTTTGTTTGTTTTTGATATCTGTTCTATTGGAGCTTATCTCCCCGGGCATTCTACTGAAAATAGACATCTATCCAGTTAGACTAGCCCGGTCAACAAATGTAAAATAAATTAAAAAAATAAAATCCTTTTTCAGCATAGTTAAATGATTGTTGCTAGCATAGAAATTTTGTGTTCTGCATTGACGGTCCCTGTCCATGAGGGACATAGGTGTCACCCCCAGGGATGAATTTACAATCACCCATAAAGCTGTCAAGGTTGAGTTTGAATAGGGTCATTGAGGAGGACTGCTTCACATGCAGTGGGAGCCTATTACAGAGGAGATATATCTGTCTCCCCAGCATGTTCTGTTTATGTCATAGGCTAGATTGAAATCCCTAGAGCAAGTTATTCTTATCCCGTTTGATTTGCAGATGTCCAGCATTTCTACTAGTGCAAGGTCTGAGATTGCTCTGTACACCAGGCATATGTCACCTCTCAGCAACCTGCATGATACTGAGCAAAGTGACAGGTCTTTCAGTCTTTCCATATTTGTCATGTTTTAGAGGTCCTGGATTCTCTCTGTTACAAACATCTATGTTTTCTCCATTTGCTGCAGGTGTCTGGTGAAGTACAGACAGAAGGGAGCATTACACTCAATTAGTGGTCTGAAAAGGGTGGAGTATAGCAGGACTATGACCTCACTGGTCTTGGATGTGATGGCCTTATTTATGAGGTGCACCATGTAGAATGTGTGTCTTACCACTATTGACACATAATGATTGAAGTGTAGATTGTTATCAACATGTGTTCCCAAGTCTTGCAACACTATTAATGAGTTAAGATGGGTGCTATGTATATCATAATTAGCAGGGGTACTTCATTGTCAAAGGGACAATGAGGCTTTTTTTTGCTCTAAGGTTCAGTCCATGAGTGTTGGCACCAATCATTTGTCTGTGTCAGCCCCTTCTATAAGATGTTAACATAGTTGAGGGACTCTATATGACTAAATCTAATTGACTGTCATCTGACACTTAGTAAGCCACAGGTCATCTACCTTTGCCTGGACTTCAGAGAAATAGTTTCCAAACAGATGAGGGCTCACCACAGATCCTTGTAGTATTCCACTGGTAAGTGGTCTAGTGGTAGAGATGCAGTCCCCCACTTTGACAGTGTACATTCTGCCAGTGAGCCAGTTGGATATCCATCTAGTAATGTATGGGTTAATCCTCAGATGGGAGAGCTTCTGTATGATACCTGAATGGGGATAGTGTCAAATGTCTTAGATAACTCAACATAGTGGCATATCCTGTTATCCCTCATCTGTGTCATTCAATCATTATCAAAGAAGCCCACAATGTTTAATAAGCAAGAACTACCCTCGACAAAACCAAAATGGGTCAGGTCAAGTGTGCTGAAGATCAGCTATGTTTCTGTGGATACGGTCCTTACTGATCTCTTCCCTAGCCTTGCAGATAAGGCTTTTTAGAATTATGGGTCAATAGTTCTAGTTCTGCATGTTATGAGATCGATGTGCATTGCAATGCATATCACTCAAAATGTGATATCAATGTCTGTAGTGTAGATGATATATGTGTGGAAAAAAGTACCGAGAAATCAAGTTTACAGTGCTTGGGGGCAGCACATGGCTGTATTGCAAATATGTTAAATATTGTTAGATAGGGCCCTCAGTTTGTTATGTTTCCACATAAAAAAATTCATGTCACAGACAGGAAATGGACAGTAAACAGTAGTAATTTATAATAATATTTACTTTTGCATAGAGGTGTGAGCAGCAGATTTGCCAACAGTTGGCAAAGTGTGTGCATATGCTAGCTATACATTTTCAATACTTTCCATGTTTGTGCATAGTTAAGTAGTGCATAAACACAAGTAATGTTGCAAAAAGTCTGATATTTTGTGTTGAGTCTATGAAACACAACTGCTGCTTAAGTGACTCTGTGGCAGCAGGTGTAAATGTATTTATACATTTCTCTTAGAGACCAGATGATACTGCGTTTGAATCCAGGTGTGTCTAATACTTTTAAATAAACTGTGCTTATGCAATGGCATGAATTCTTTACAGTACATGTGTTACTAAGTGTTGGCATAGAGCAGTGGGGTTAATCAACATGGCGGTGAGATAACTGCAACATTGTACAACCACTCACCGTCGCTGCTCATTGATGCATGATGAAAAACTTCTTGTAAGCACAGAGGCCAAAAAGTTAAGGGATGCATTGCTTTTTCTGCTACTTATGTGTTGTGTGATTCTCTTTTTTGACAAGATTATAAGTTAAATGGCGCATTACGCAAAATCTCCCCTCACCAAAAAAGAAAGAAAGATGAGAAAAAAAGAAAAAAGGGACAAGTAATTGAAATAAGGAAAAGCTATCTATGACATACACACTAGAAAATGTTAGCATGCATGCAATCTTCTAGATAGGTCTGGATTTGAACTCTTACTCCAATGAACCTTCTGAATACAGGAAGGGGGACTTATCCCTTTTTGCCACACAAACAGCTTTGCAGCAAGAAACTGAACCATAAATAAAAGGGAAAAGTAGTTCAAATGAAGCAAAGCAATCTATGAAATTAACACAACAAAATGTTTGTTAGTACACAAGATGTTTCTATATAGAGCTGGATTTGAAGTCATACTGCAATGAACCTTCTGAAAACAGCAAAGGTGCCTTATCTCTCTCTTTGACACAGAAACAGCTTTGCAGAAAGGAACTGAAATCATTCTGAAATCATTTTGCATATAACCAGCTGCAACATCATCTACAGTAATATGAAACCATACAACTATTATTTATACATTTATTATTTTTGGTTGTAGTGCACTAAATGATCACACAACCAGTTATGATTATTGCTTACAAATATACAACTTTGCCTTACCTCTCTATGTTTGTTGGTTAGTCTTCTCTTATCTGACCAGCAATCTGAGACACACAGTCTGTAAGCCATTCTATATCATTGCCCTTAAAATGTGTGAGGATATTAAATGGCAATAAGATCATATGCAGTTACCAACAAGTGAAAGGGAGGTTAAATGTTAATGAAGAGAACCTGTGAATTGTGTGCTGCTTACTTACATTTCCAACCTTGACAAAATTACATCTAACACTTTGTAAGTCTAACCTGACACACCCACTGGATGTAGGTCAGCCTGCAGTGCTGTTGTGTTTTCCTTCTGCCAACAGTAATCACTCACAGTTGCATGCCATTAAAAGCAAACACTGAGGGAGTACTTGCACTATGTTTATATCTTCTTCATGGAGCCAAGTATTTGGGATTCAGCAATTCTAATGAGTTCACACCTGATTTGCATCTTCACCATGCTGACAACCCTGAATCTACACCATAAAAAGGTGACTGTGTAGCTAGGGAAACTGAAGGTGAGAAGGCTTGTTTATGTGAAGAACACAAAAAAGAGGCTATTACTTTGGGTCATATCTGCACAGAGGATTACTGAACTTGAGAATGTATGCTTACATTTTGTCAGCTACATACTGCATATGCTGGAATGTAATTAAGAAAAATAGTTTAATATATATTTTGCTTAACAAAGGCTTTTACACTTTTATCTGTATGTATTAGTTAGAAGTGTACTGATGGCACAGGCATGTTTGTCAAGGTATTTCACAGGTATACATGATTGCCAATACCTTAAAATGGAATGGTGTGTGTTAAATATGTAGACATGTTTCAGGGACAGTTCATTTGATAGCACTTTTAGCATTTCAAAGATGGTTTGTCAACAAAAATTTTTCATTTGCCTGTTCTTTTTTTTTTGGGGTGGGGGTAAAGCTGCATTTCTGTTATGGTACAAGCAAGGATATGTTGCTATTGTTATTCTCCTTTTTTTGCATCTAACTTGTTGTTTATATTTAAAATCGCTAGACTGTTTTATGTTTCTCCAGTGGGTAATACTAAAATGCTACATTTTCTGTTTTATCTAGGAACAGTTATTTTGTAGTTATGTGGTACTTATGCGTATTACTCTTCTGTTGTCTTTTAGAACACCTAGGACTATGCCATCCAGGCAATCCTCAAATCAGGTCATTGTTGACTTTTTAGGCAACATGGTGCCTTGCTGCTTAAGAGATGAGGTGGAGATATGTCAGTCAGAATGCAGATTTGACATCAGATTTTCACAAATGTTAATGCAGTGGATGGTCACAGCTGGACATATAACCAGGTATGCCATAGGGCCACTGACATTATCTCATGTGCACAGAGGAGAGCAGCTGCAGTGGGCCTTAATAAGATGGGTACCAGGAGTCTACTACAGAACCACCGCTAACAGCAAATGAAGAGTTCCTGTCCACTGTCAGTGATCTAGACAGCTCCCAGGAAGTGCAGAAAAGAATGTCCTTGACATTGGTGCTGCTGTTTTAGGGACAGCAATCAAGTCTCAGGAAGAGCTTCCAGGCAGGCTTTTGTATCTCAGTTGTTGAATACTGCTGTATAGTAAAACAATTTAAATCAATATGTTACTTCTATTTCACAAGATTTTTTTGGGGGTGGTCAAAGATTGCTACAGTTAACAGCACATTCTGATTGATTGGTTTAGGTTGGAGTTGTCATCCAAGTTCTTGTTGAAAGTATAGTTAATGGACATATATGGGAAAAAAGTATTACCCCCGTGTTACGGTTAATTGTGATGATGGTGTCCTTACCTTTTGCTTAACTTCTTCCAGGATGATCTGGCATGCAGAAGATGCCATTTGTATGTTAGTACTGATGAGCAATTCAAAGAAATATCTTAGTGTGTGATGCTGATGTCAGGACTATTGTGTGTATTGCTGTACTGTCTAATAGTGGCAGCACTGTTATTTTTTTAGCATATATTGGAGTATAGTAGGCTAGGTATTAATTCTTCCAGGTATTAATTTTTCCTCTGTTTGTTGCTTATTATCACAGGTAATCCTGACACTTAATGTCAGGTTACCAGTATGCTCATGATGATGGTGGCCAAACAGAGGCACAGTCAGAGCTACAGGGGTTTTTATCTGATACTGAGGTTGACATATAGTCATGTCCACAAATTCCATCAGCCACAGCCAGTAGGCCTATGCCTATGTATTCCAGTGAACCCATGGATATTGGACTGGTGGAGGGTGAGACAATTGATCAGGGAAGTGTGGTTACTGTAGCTTCAGTTCCTGTTGACTCTGGTCATAGCCAAATTGTGAGGGAGGTGCAATGCAGAAGAGTTGTTAGGGGTGCTCAGAGGAGGCCTGCTGTCCATCTTCCATCTGATCCAGGTTTCTTTTCCTGTCCCAATCAACATAGGTTAGGGCTATCATGAAGGCTCAGGCACATTCCCATAAGTGCTCCAGGGAAATGCTTAGGGTTGTAGATGTGGTACAGACTGACATGCATGACTGCCTCCACCGTGTTGCTGATTCAATGGGTCAGATGAATGACATGTTAGAACAAGCAGTGTCTGTGATGAAACATCTGCTGGGACAGGCTGGCATCCTTATGGACATAGGTCAGCCACATCATCTGCTGTCAGCCAATGTGGCCATGTCCAATCATGCTCCCATAGTGGCAGTAATTCCACTGCTCCATCAGTGGGCAAGGTGTCCACACCAAGACGTGGCAGTCCATTGGGTGGTGGTCCTGGATGTATTTGTGAGGGGAGCTCATCCATCAGACATCAGTCACATTCAGGTAGCAGCACTACATCTGACTGTGGGCATGGACGTGCCACTGCAACTCCGGGCAGAGCTAGTTCTCATGGTCGGGGATGACAACGATGAAATGCCACTTCTACCAAGAATGGCTCACAACTGTCAACACAGCAAGATGAAGAGCTTGCACAGAGATTGGCTGTGTTCAAGAAGACACTCACATACCAATGTCACTTGGAGGATCCCTACAGACACACACACAACAGTTAGATGGTTCTGCTGTGCAGCTTAAAACTCATTTTGTCTCACTGGCCATTTATTGGTTTATCCAAATGTCTGCCTGATTCTCTTTCTTACTCACACAAACTCACTGACCTTTTTTTGTCAGCCTAGGCTTCCTGCCCCCCAACACCGTGTGCAACTGATGATGTTTTGTATCCTTTGGATTCAAGGATACATAAGCTTTATGCCTGATGCTCAGGGTGCATGGCTCACTTAGTGCTTAGTATATCTGCATTTGTGATGTTGAACTGGTAATAGTACTTTTGACTTATACTGGTCTTAGAAAGTTAGACAACTGATAACATCAGAATTTTCCAACTTTATTGCGAATGATCTTGTGAGGTTTGTGAAGTCTGAAACTGCAATGTGTGCATTCAAGAACTGATGGAGGAGTCTGGATGTTGACACCTGTGACACCCGCATTATGCCCCCTGTTGGTCTCTGAAAGGCACCAGTAGCTACGATTCTAAGTGTTGCACATACCTTTGTCTCCACTGGGATTGGCTCCCCTCGATTTGCCCTGGCTCTGAGTTGAAGACAATAGAGGTTGCAGAGTTCCTGTAGTGTATCTCTATTCACATTGTAGCACTCTACAATTGCCACATCATGTAGGTTGTGATAAATTACCCAGGGTCTGAAAACTCTTCTCCTTCTTGGTTTTGGTCTATTAGCAGGAGCAGCAGCAGTAGTAGTAGCATAGACTTCAGCCTGCTGTGCATACACATGAATTAAAGCAGCAACAGCCCCTAACATTGCTTCTGTGTAGACTGCTTTATGTGGCTGTTTTCCAATAAGTTTTGGAATGTGCAGGAAAAAACAGCACTGAGTCTACACAGTTGCTTTATAGCTTGTTAAGTACCTCCTCCAGCTTGGATTTGTTGATTAGCACAGAATTCATCTGCTTATGCTTTAATTTGTATGCCACTGTGTTTACCTTGTTTTTATGGCTCTGCATGGCTCTACACCACCTACTAAATCCAAAATGGTCCACTACCGTGTGCACATCACGGCACGATCCACACATGGCTTAAATGAACAGTGTAGGCTTTATTTAATCTGGCTAGAGAATGTTTAGAATATAATGCTTCAAATGATTCTATCATGCATCATTTTCATTATAAACAGTCACACACACACACATTATAATTTTACCTCCAGATAGCAAATACAGTGTCCAAAATATTTGCTTCCAAACCAAATATTTCTCTTTCACTTCAATTACCAGTATCCAATCCCAATCCTAAAATCCTAGGCAAATTGTGGGATGCACAAGCTAGCTGGTAAGCAGTATAATTTTCCACTAATGTCTCCAGATTGAGAACAAGTTTCAGATATGTGCTGGTTCATTAGATTCCATCTGGCCGATGGACAATAGGAGACAGAAAAGTTGCATTATTTATGGTAACAGAGTACTTTCTTCCACTTTGATTATAAAGAAGTGCCCCATCCATTACAAGAAGGACAAATATAGACTAGCAAGTAGTAGGACAACCTAAGTGGAATATTTTAATCGGTAGTACTAGTGAATTACAAAAAAAAAAAAAAAAAAAAAACTACCCTGCTAGCACATGACTCAGTGTATTATATAATTGTTCAGAAATTTTTTTGCATTTTTCTTGCTCATGCAGATGACAAATATTGCTAAGGAAATGCATCTAATGTTTGTTCAAATCCATATGAGCACTGCAGCAATCTTCCTCTACAGCTGCATTTATCATACCAGACCCATATCTAATCTTATATAGTTTCTATGGCGGGAATCATTATGTGTCTCTGATGACATACACAACAGTTATTTAGCGATTCAAGTACTCCAAGAACATCTCCTTGAAATACAGCTATCATAACAGGGCCTCTAGTCATTCTCTTTTAGCAGTCATCCATGTTGAGTTCCCTCTCTCATCTTCCCCTCATCTATATCCATCATTATCCTAAAAACCTGGCTACAAACAATGGTCTCTACCAGAATATCATCACTCATTTTGCCTTGTTTTCTTTTCTAGGGTATACATTCAATTCTCTCTTATCCCAAGTCTTAGCAGTTCCAGTCTTCTGACTATCTTGATATCTCTAAGCTGTTTATATTCCTCTTTCTTAATCCTTCTTGAGATGCTTGGCAAGCATAACTGGTTAGCGTACTCTATGTTTACCATACCATTGCCACTTACAGTGAGGGAACAGTTTTTCCATCTTGTGTATTCTACTTACCATATTTTAGACATAGGTTCATTGGTAAGCATTTGGCTATCTAACCTTTACTCCTGCATGGACACATTCATATTACACATAGTATTAATAACTGGGTTAATGCCATAAATATTTATAAGCATTACAAACATGGTATATGTCTTTTAGTAGCTGCTCTGTCCATGAGTAGACTAGGGGGCAGCCCTGTGGTAAATTTCATGTAAATTTCCTGTTTCCCATTCTTAGATCTAAATTACATTTGAATATAGACAGGAAAGAGCTTTGTTTTATATTGTTGAGGAGTCTGTTCCAGAGCAGTGGTATCCTGCCTCTCCAAACCATTCTGTTGATGTTGCAGAGTACTTTAGATGCATGGATCAGGTATTTTTAGTATGGCAAATTGTTTAAACCGAGTATCCTTTTTGTAAGGTATCCCTGTGGGCATTCCAGCTGTTGAATATGTCTGGAAGGATTCATGGAAAAGGGGGCATTATTCTCTATGACTGGTCTTATGAGGGCTGACTAGAGGTAAGGGTAGGGGGACAATGAAATCCTTGGACATAGAAAAAAATCCCTTTTTTAATAAGGTATGCAATATAGAAGGGCTTTCTCACAACAGTGGGCACATATTGGTTGAAAGTTAGGTTGCTATTCACATTGGTTCCCAAATCCCAAATTGCCAAGTCAATTCTTAGGTATGTACTCTCGATCTGGCAGTAGCCTGGTGGGGTTGCTTATCAATGGATACATTAATGCATTTTTGGTATTTAGCTTTAGTCCATGATTCTGGCCACTAGTTTTTGTTTGGGACAGTCCTTCCAACAGGATTGCTAAGACATTTTAGAATTCTATAACTGCAGGCAGCTTGCAGTTATCCACAAACTTATTTAACCAGGGTCCTTTACTATTGGCTTTAACTTTAGAGAAGAAGATGCCAAGAAAGAGAGGTCCCAGTACATAGTCCTGGGGGACTCCAGTGGTGACTGGTCTTTTTATAGCGGTAGCTTCCTCTATTTTTATATCTTGCATTCTGTCCAGTGGATAATTTAGGGGTTTATTCTTATTTTTCTCAATGTTTCTACAGTGCCAAGGGGGACTATGTCAAAGGCTTTGGCCAGGTAGCTGTAGGTGTTACTCAGAGATTTACTTCATCCATTGCCTCGGTGACTCTTTCAAAGATGTTTGAATAAGTAAGTATGACCTGCCTTTGAAAAATGTTAACTGAGACAGATCCAATGTTTGGAGGTTGCCTATGTCCTTATTGATTAACACTATAAGAGTCTTTTCCAAGGCTTTGCATATGAGGCTGGTCAGACATGTGGTCCTGTAATTTCCTGGATCAGTGGCGGGTGTTTTGCTGAGGTTGAGGTTGACCAATGCTGTCAGGAGATTAATCAAATCATGCATCATACTATTGTGAATGTATCTCAGGATATTTTTAGGACCATTCAATGCAGTATTTTTAGCTGTTCAAAGTGTTTTTAGAACTTAATCCTGAGTGAGAGATAGAGAGAGGACATCAGTTTTAGGTATTCCTTTTAGGATAGACAGGGGGGGTGGTGAGGAGTGAAATTTGAGCTTAATTTGTCAGCCAGTAGGTTAGTTATATCTTCATCTTCTGGGAAAGCAACACCATTCACAGTCAGCTTAGTGGATTGATGCATTGTACTACAGGGATTTCTAACATAACTAAAACAGGCCTTGTAATTCTCTTTAACTTAGATGACTATCTTTGACTCAAACGTGGCTTTAGCTGATTTAGTTATGAACCTTATGATAAGAAGTCTACTGTTTTGGAAATCACCCTTTTTACTTACGGACACTATTTTCTTCTTTGTCTTTTAGTTTGTTAATATTGCAGTTCCACTCTGGAGGTCTGTTTCTGGGGGGTTCCCTGCATTTATTTCTGCAGGGAACAGCTGTGTATATTCAGCTGTTCACATGCTGTCACAGTTTGGTGGTGTAAGATTCTGCAAAAGTCACATAATTTTCAGGGTTTGGTGGGGATTTGACACTTGCAAAAGTATCACTTTGGAGTACAGAAGTTTCTAAAGGTACCATGGGCAGAGAGGGCAGTTTTAATTTTATTTCAAATAAGATGGCATTATAGTCAGCCCTGAAAAGGGATGATGATATGGAAGGAATGATGCAAGTTTCTCAGTCAACAGATGAGTAGTTAAAATCACTTAAAAAGATGGTATTGGGATTAATACTGAGAGACTCTAGCTTTTATAGATATGTGATTTGGCTTTCCGGGGTCACAGATGGAGTTTTACAGCAAGCCAAAGTACAGTAAAGGTCCTACTTGATAGTGATTTGGATATGAAGGCATCCAAGTGCATCAGTCTGATTAGTCAGCCTTGATGTGAGTCTTTCAAGGATGAAGACTGAGACACCACTACCTTTTTTGCCTTCTCCTTAACCACCCCTCACAGATACTTGTAGTTGTTATCCATTACACTGCTTTCACTTCTATATTAATTTTAAGCTTCTTCTGATGTCCCCCATTTGATGCTATGACAATTGTCTTGTGTGTACTCAGTTTCATCACATGTGCCTTCAGCTTTGCATTCCTTTCCCTTATCATTTGCTGAAGTTTTTGTTCAGAGTTTGCTGGTAATGCAATATCAACTGCATACACTAGCTTTGTTGATCTTTCCCCTCTGAACTGTTTGCTAATGTGGTCCATCACTAGTATGAACAGCATCGGGCTCAGAGATGGACCCTGTTCCACATTTATTCCCACTAGGAAGCACTCTGTGAGTCTAAACACTGTCTGTTCTTGTGCCATTGACTTCTTATGCATACCCTGCACTAACTCTTCCAATGCTACCAGGACATTGAACCATCACAGGATTGTCCAAATCATCTTTCTTGGGACCTTGTCATATGCTTTCTCAAAGTTTAGTAATGTCCAGTTGAATTCTTTCCCTATCTCTAGCTTCTTCTCAACTGTATGTCTCACTGCCTACATCAGGTCAATTGTGCTGCATCCTGGTCTGAATCCGAACTGCTTACCTCCCATATTACATTCTGCTGTAACTCTTTTTATAGTACCTCTGAAAGCAGAGATAAATCCAGAACTAATGAGGAACAATCAGGGAAGTATTTTAAATTGTTAATATTAAAAACAGGGGAACACCAAGAAAACACCAGAAAAGTTTTCTTGGTGTTCCTCTGTTTTTGGTTTGCTTCTTTTATAACATTGCCGTTTTGCTACTCTTTTGTTTTTCAAATTATTAATATTATTAACCTGAAAAGTTGACTGAATAACAAGAGTGTGAATTAATAGAAATCTGTAACTCTAATTACTGTCATTATTTAAGTGTAATCTACCACATGTTCTTTCAAAATCACCAGCCATAAGAGGGCTTAGGAGGGACAGGGAAAAATCCTGAGCCCAAATCAGAGACATCCCTGAAAACCCAACATAATTATTTATCAATCACACTGTCTAGTTCTTTCATGATGTGTGACAGGAGTTTGGTACCTCTGTACTGCTCATAGTTGTGAATGTCCTCATTGTTGTTGTACAATGGCACTACAGTGGTTATTCTCCAGTAATTTACTATACGCCTTTCTTTCCAGTCTGCTATGATTACCCTCTGGAACCATTTCTCCTCTAATTAACTCTACATCATGATCATATCTGACATGATCACATCTGAGCCTGCTGCTTTCCCCGACTTCATTTTCCTTAGTGCTGTTCTTATTTCTTCTAGGCTGGGCTCCTCCTCTTCTTCTACTTTACTTTCAGGCTGTGTCCCAGGCAGTACAGTTTATGTGAGGTTTCTTTATTTAGAAGCTGCTGGAAGTACTCTGTCCATCTGCGTTGGGTGTCCTGCGAACTGGTGACCAGGTTGTTTTTTCTTTGCAACCTGATAATATTTCATGTCATCTGCTGAGTCACTTTTCTGCTGCCTTATTCTTTGCTACTGTGACTGCTCTTTTAGCATCTTTGTTAGCCAGTCAGTATTCCTTCTTAGCCTCATCTGTCTTTTCTATATCACAATTTTTTCCCACACTCCTTTCTTTTGATAACATACTGGACTTCTAGCAACAATAATACATTTATCAAAAATGACTTTTACTTATATACCTTATTTCCATACCGCACTTGGCCTCATATCTGTTTCATAGGCAGGACATGTGCTTTTTTTAGATTCTGCCATTCTTCTTCTTCTTCTGCAATACAACCTATTCCATCTTCTTCCTGAGGAGATATAGTTCTGGATATTTCTTTAAACTCGTAGGCTTTTTCTCCAGTCAACTTCCAGGCCTTTAGCTTAGTCTCTGTTGACCTTAGAGGCTCCTGTGGCCACTGCTTCCAGCTGGTTGTTGTCACCAGTGGTTAATATTGTGGGCCAGCTGTTTCACTGGAGATGACTACTTTGCATTTGCTGATTCTACCCCACTGTCCTTGCCTTACAAAGAGAAAATCTACCCGAGTTGCATGTTGGAAACTCTTGTTTGATCTTGTGACTGTCTTTCTTCCTGAATCATGTGTTGGCCACCACCAAGCCATTTGTGAGACAGAAGTTTAAAATGACGTCTCAATCTTTGTTCTGTGGACCCAGGCATATATTATATCTGGTTCTGTCTGTCTGTCTTTCCCAAGGTGAGCAGTAAGATCCCCCACTATCACTACCAACTCCTGTTGTTCTGCTTTATCTAGCAGGTTATGTGCTTGCTGTTTGCATGCATTATTTTCTTCATAATCACAACCTGCTGTTGGGCATAGGCTGAGAGTCTGATTGACGTGAGTCTGTCACTAATTCTAATGTCATCCTTGACAGTCTACTGACACCTCTCAAACACCACAATTCCTTCACCATTTCTAGTTTGTCCTCCTCCTGAGTAGTAGCCTCTGGATCCCAAACCATGTGGCTTTGCTGCATTGCCCTTCCAAATTGCCTCCTGGATACAGAGGATGTTCAGCCTCCTCCTTACCATCATGTCATCCAATTCCACTTGCAAATACCCATGCCCATGTTTGGCAACACTATTCTTTGTGGCCAAATCACCTATAGACAATTTTTGCATCATCAAGTGGCTAGCCCTGACAAAGCATGCAGTCTATTATCTGCATTCTCCTAGCTAGAAGATACTGCACACAAGAGTTGATGCCTAAAGTGGTTGATTTATACAACTCTTCCCCCAACAGGCACCACCTAGAGTTTATGCTGCAACCTAAGACTCCATAACCAGCATGTTTTGTGAAAACAGCAGGAAAATCATAGAGACACAGTGGAACATTTAGACTCCACACACACATTCACTAGAGATCATTATTGAACCTTGTTAATGGGAGGTGAAGACCTTAACCATTACACCAACTGTAAACTTTGCCCCCACTGCCTTCAAACATCATTCACTCTCATCCAATTGACCTATTCATTCACCAATACCTGGATGAGGGTCAGTTGTGAGGGGTTGTCATTGAGACCACTATTTGGAGTAGTTTGAGTGATCATGGGATCATAGGATATACAAGACAATTTAACCAGAGAGCATGTGATCCTTTCCACTAACTATCTATAGGCTCTACCACACCTTTGAAGAAGAGTAAGGTTTATAAGCTTTGGAGTAAATGTATATGAACCCATCCATTTGTCCAAACTATGATTGATAGGCAACAGAGAATCACTTTCCTTGACCTGTATGGTGAGCCTATTCCAGAGGAGGGGAGGCAGTTGGTGGTGAATCTATTCCTCCATCTTGTTTTATTCTCTTCCTGATGCATTTTGTGAGCTCTTGTTCTAATGCTGGCTACGGAACTTGACTTATTACCCTTAGAACTGCTTGACTTATTACCCTTAGAACTGCTCTATCTCTCAAATTAAACACCATATTCTCATTCTAAGGCCCACTCACTGGTCCAAATAAGTAATTTTACAAGTTAGCACTAATAAACCATAAGCACTACTTACTCTTATACTCTCTATGATTACCTTGTCCCCTATTGGTCCGTTTTAATTCAGTTCCCTATATTACTCTAGCATGTCCAAAGGTCAGTCAATGGTTTCCTCTCCAGTCCAGCTGGTGAATCTGGGAATTTTGAGGCAATGTTACAACTGTCTCATGTACACGGACAACCCTCTCCTCCTCCAAACAGGTTCAAATATATGTGAGAAATGCAACCATATAGCCAAACTGGAGGCTGAGCTCTCTCATCTCAAAACTGGTGTAACCAGTCAGGAGGAGAAGGTAACCTCACACAACACAATTCCAGTATCACATAGTCCCACCACAACAGCTAACCAAACACATAAAAACACAAAAACATACTCGGAGGCTCTAAATAAAAATCTACCTAAGCAACAGAGACCTCCAAAGCAGACATCCAAGCAAATGCTACCCCAAAACAAAACACGTACAACACATAGCACACAAAGTCAGTGTGCCAAGCAGTCACAGCCCTTAAGGCTTAATAACACACCTGATACTCTTGTAATAGGTGACTCTATTGTCAGACACACTGACGTCCCGCTCACCAGGCTGAATAAAGAGAAGGTCACAGTGAGCTGCCTGTCAGGCTCTAGGATCTGCCACATAACGCAAGCACTCAAGTCACTCCAAAGCAAATACAAATATGACTCAGTCATTGTACATGCTGGCGTGAATGACCTGAGACGTACCTCCCTTGTCTACATGAAAAGAGACATAGAGGAGCTCTCTGATCATGTAGCCCAGGCCGGTATGACCCTGACCTTGACCAGCATCTTACCCTCACCTAGAATGATGCCACAGTATAAAGACAAAATGATCGATTTTAACAATTGGCTAAAATTTTGGTGTCATTCAAAGGGGATTCAGTGTCTGTCAGCCTGGGATGACATGCTCGACAAGCCACGTTGATTCGCTAGGGATGGCTTGCACCTGTCACCCCTGGGCTTTTGGATATTGGCAAAGGCTCTTGCCACCCCCATAGTGCCTTTTTTAGGCAAGGCTCAAAAGTCAAACCCACCTCCATAGACAGCACAAGGAACAAGAAACTACGGGTAATGCTGCTAAACGCCAGAAGTCTTAACCTCAAAATGCATGCACTCGAAGCTCTCCTCAGTATGGAGAACATCAATATCTGTGCAGTGACAGAAACCTGGTTCAAGGCTCCAGAGAGCACCCCAGCACTACCAGGTTATACCTCATATCATGCTTTTCGGCCCCAAAACCCAGACCGAACCACAAAAGGAGGGAGAGTTTCCATATTTATCAAGGATATCCACACCTCCAGGTTAGTGGCATTGCACGAAGTATCGGAGACCATCCATGTGCAACTGACAGTAGGCAAGACTGCTTTTCAGTTTATAGCATCCTACAAACCACCCTCTCAAAGTCAGGAATCCCACTCGGCTTTCCTGAAAACATTGGAGAACATGAAGATCTCGCCGAACACCATTATATTGGGTGACTTCAACTACCCAAACATAGACTGGCATTACTCAAGCCCCAGCACCTTAGCCCAAAGGTTCCTGGAATTTATAAACTCAAATGCTATGGAACAACTAGCAACACTCCTACAAGAGGAGAAAACATACTAGACCTGATTATTACCAACATGGGGACTCTATGCTCCATACCAGAAGTATATCCCTCATTGGTAATATCAGACCATATATTAATTTCACTGGATATCCACATCCCGACCCCACCCCCAGCCCAGAAAACCACAGTGAAAAATTTCTCAAAAGTGAACTTCACACTTCTCAAAACCGAAGTGGAATCCTTCAAGGCCCCAGAGCCAGTGGAAACTACGGCCCAAACAGCAGAATCCTATATAAACACATTCTACGGACATCTCCAGGAATGCATGGATCATGCTATCCCAAACAAAATCAAGACCCAATCATCCAAAGGCAGGCGTCCAGTCTGGTGGACCCCAGCCATAAATAAACTGTACAACAGAAGGAGGAAGCTACTACATGATAGAGCAAAATCCCTAAAAGGGAAGGCATCTCTGATCAGTACTAGCAAAAAATTATGATCCCTCATAAAATCCTCCAAGGCCAGCTTCGAGAGAAAAATTGCACAGGACACTAAAGACAATCATAAGGCTTTTTTCAGTTATGTTAGGAACCTGGGATGCAACTCCCAGACTTGTTCTGAGTTGATTCTAAACGACAAAAAATACACTGAACCCACAGACATCGCCAATATCCTGGCAGACAGGTTCAGTGCAAACTTCTCCACCCCCTCCCCTCCAAAAGAGCAAGTATCTATCCCGGCAGAGTGCAGATTCCCAAACATCTCTGATGCTCAGGTGAAGGCCGTCCTCTCCAAAGCAAAAAATACTGCTTCCATGGGACCAGATGGCGTCCCGGGTTGCATCCTACATGAACTCCAAGAAGAACTAATCTCTCAAGTAAAACTGCTGTACAATCTCAGCCTCACTACAGGATATGTGCCCAAAGAATGGCGTACAGCAAAAGTGGTCCCACTCCACAAAGGTGGCGCCTCTGCTGACCCTGGAAACTATCGCCCCATAAGCCTGACTAGCCTAGTCTGCAAGGCTATGGAGAGGATCATCATGGAACTCATAAACAAAGACATTGGGGACCTACAGACACTAGATCCTACCCAATTTGGCTTCGTCAAGGGCAGATCCTGCCTTTTGAACCTGGTCGACTTCTTCAAAACAGTCACCAAGGCCATAGATGAAGGGAAGGTAGTCCACACAGCCTATCTGGACCTTGCAAAGGCATTTGACACAATACCCCACTCGGGCATCATAGATAAGCTATCCAGCCTAAATATAAACCCCTATGTCACAAGATGGGTCCCAAACTGGCTCAAAGACAGAACCCACAGAGTCAGAGTTGCTGGAGCCATGTCAGACTCGAAACCGGTCACAAGTGGCATCCCACAAGGTTCTGTCCTGGGATCTCTCTTGTTTGGTATTTACTTTTCTGAGGTACAGGCCAACGTGGGAGGGCTATGGCTCACCAAGTTCGCAGATGACTGCAAACTGGGTGCCATAATCGACTCTCCAGCTGAGATGGATAACTAGTGCCAGAGCCATGGTCTAAAGCTAAATGCCAAAAAGTGTATAGTCATACCCTTTGGCAAAAACAATGTGCCGACAAATTACCACATAGGTGGTAACCCATTAAGTACAGAGAAAGTAATTAGGAATCTGGGGACCCAAGTTGATAGCAATCTCTCCTTTGACAACCACATTGCCAAAGTGGTTAGAAAGACCTTCTACATAGCCCACCTCATCATGAAAGGATTCACATCTAGATCAAGAGAGGTAATCGTGCCCCTTTATTCATCCCTCATCAGGCCCATCATAAAATACAATGCCCCCTTTGGGATGTACCTTACCTGACACCTGCAGCAATTAGAAAGACCCCAAAAGTACCTCACCAGGAGGATCAAGGGACTCAAACAGATGCCACATGCTGCTCGGTTAAAAAAACTCCAGCTCTACTCAGTTGCATACCGCCTACTTGAGGCGATCTATGCCTGACATATAAAGCTATGTCCAACCCAGAATTAATGGACATGCTCCACCTCAG
This sequence comes from Protopterus annectens, assembly GCF_019279795.1. Classification (NCBI taxonomy): domain Eukaryota; kingdom Metazoa; phylum Chordata; order Ceratodontiformes; family Protopteridae; genus Protopterus; species Protopterus annectens. The sequence continues at coordinate 313,050,768 of NC_056734.1, forward strand.
TAAATCTAAATCCCTTAGAGCCATGCTGAGGGACTTGAACCTCAGCACAGAAATAAATAGAACATGCTGGAGGGACAGATTCATAACCCAGAGGTTCCCTTCGCTCTGGAATAGAATTCCAATTCATGTTAGGCAGAGCACCTCACTGACTCTCTTCAAGAAGAATCTTGATGAGTGGATGGGGGATCGTAGGTTTGTCCTGGGGATTACTTCCGTGTCACTATTAGACAGAGGCACAGTAAACTAAACTTTAAAAAGGGCACAGTATACTCAAATCAAGGGGTGGCGTAAGCCAAACACAATCGGGCTAGGCTTATAAATGCCCCAGGGCAGATAGCCTAGTATGAACCTATGAACCTATTAAAAAAATGTTGGTCAAGGATAATAGGATATCAGTAGCACTGTAAGAGAGGCACATATGTCCCCTCCAGAGTCTATCACACAATGAGTACAGAGACAAGGATGTCAGTCTCTCTTGGAAACTATGATTTTTGAGGTCAGAGGTCCTTCGATACTTTTTTTTTTGAGAAACTTCTGCATTTTTTTAAATTTTTAAGTGTCAAGTCAGATACATGCCAAAGGGTATGTCATATTCTATAATGTGTCTGACCAGAGCAGAATATAAGGGAACAATACCTTCCTTGGTTTTAGAAGGGATGCTTTTAGCAATTAACTGCTGTACATAGAATGATTTCCTAACTACAATTACGACATTCTGAACAAAGGATAGGGAGCTGTCAACCTAGATGCCCTGGCCTCTAATCGCTGACTTGCTTAATATCAGGGTATTGTAGAAATTTCATGTTTCTTGAATGAGGATCATACTGCATTTCTTGGTTTTCAGTTTAAGCATGTTTGTGGTACACCATATACTAACTCATATTAAATCATTTTGTATGGTATACGTATCTTCAGTTGACTTACCTACTTCACACCACTTGCAGTCATTAGAATGTTTGGTTAATCACAGATCAGTGTCATCAGTTTTGAGGTCAGAGAAATAAGTGCCAAATAGGAGGGGTCCAAAAACATATCCATGGGGAGCACTACCGGTCACCTCCTCTCTGACTGAGGAGGCATTGCCAATTCTAACAATGAGTGTTCTGTCCTTGAGCTTGTTTGCTATCCATCTTACCACATATGGATCAATGTTAATGTCACATCCTTATTTATAATTCCATCATGTGGTATTCTGTCAAATACCTTGGGCAAATCAAGACAGGCAGCATGGACAGTGTGATCAGTATCTATCACCCACATGACATTTCCAAAGACATTTAATGGGAGTGACCTTCCCTGTGCAATGCTGAATTGCTGCAGGTTGAGCCTAAACAGATTTCTGATGTTGTGATTAATGAGGTCATGATGATGCGCTCTATGGCTTTACAGGTAAGCCTTATAAAGATGATGAGTCTATTGTTTCCAAGGTCTGTGGTGGATCAATCCATACAGAGTGTCACTATTGCTATAGTATGCCAGGTTTTGGACCTGTAGCCTTTAATACTGCTTAAGTTAAGTGGTTTAAGAAGGATAACAGAGAGTGCACCCAATTTGTTGTTGGGGTTCATGAATTAATTGTTTTTTCCCTTTCAGAGTACCTTAAGGGTATGAGCCTTAGTGACAGCTTGGGGAAAGTGACTAAGGCATGGCAGGAGTTGGTTTGATACATTCAAGAGAGAAGTTTGCAGCAAATTTTTTTGCTAGTATGTTAGCAACATCATTTGGGTTTGAGTGGGAGGCACAATTATGTAAATGTTTGAGCAATGTTGTGAATTATTTTATAGTCTCTATCATAACTGAAGAAAAACTTTACTTCAGATACACACCAAATGAAATAAGTATTAAAATGTAAAACATAGTCATTTCATTTCATATGATTAATAGATTTGTTATATAAAATAAACATAAGGGGTTGCATGAGCATGAGTGTTTGGTTTTCAATGAAGACACATGCTGAAGTGCTAGAAAGAATAAATGAATCCTGCTTCTAGACTAATGCAGTGTTTTCCCTTATCCTTTTCCTCAGAGCCTAGCCTACAGTCATGGAATGTTTGCTGGTCTTTAGGGAATAGGCTGTAGCCAGAATTGTGACAACCAGATCAAGAATACTACCCACTATGTCAGACTGAGGACAAGTTGATAAAGAGGGATTTGTTTTATCCGATATGAGAAGTATTGTGCACATCCTACATTGTCATCTTATGTAATCCAGTCTGTGGAGGAAAAATTGAAGTCACCAAGAATTAATGAGCCATTGCTTACCAGGATATTTTCAGAAAGACCAATGCATTTTTCTGAGCTTATCATCCCATGACAGGAGGTCAGCAGCAATTCATAAATTTGTAGGAAGTACAGTTAAAGGTAAAATGTCAAAAGATTTTTTTACAAGGTATACTAGAAAAAATATATCGCATGTTCAACATACATGGCAATATACAGAAGACATAAGCTAATAAGTGTTTTAATTAATTGATATAGTAAACACTTTTCTATGTGTCAACCAAATGTGCACAGCCTAGGCTAAATTAAAGAGTATAAACTGGTAAAGAGAGTGGATAAGAAAAAGAGTAGGTGTGGTTAGAAAATATATTGCTTAGTGGTGTTTTAAAGTAAAATGGAGACTACAGTAGGAAAGTAAGAGGCAGAGTTGGGTGATGTGGGTGGCTCAAAGGCTGGACTATTAAGAGTTGGAATATAACGCAGGACAAGTAGGTTAGCTTCATTGATTATGTATTTAAATTTTGAAAGACCCAGTGCACTTGTATAATGAAGAGAGTCAAGGTACTGCAGTGCAAAATAGAACCGGATGTTGAGCAGGAACATTGCCAACAGTATAGCAGATATTGTTTGAAATGTAGCCACTCTGGTATTGTAGTAGGATAAAGCCATGGCTGCAGTACAGTTGACCCAGGTTCAGTTAATGGCTCAGGTGACTGACATGGCAGAGTGGAACTGAGAGATTGGAGTCACATTCCTTGGGAGGGAAGGAGGGAGGGAGGGAGGGAAGGAGGGAGGGAGATCTTGAGGGCATCTACTGCAATAATTCCTGGTGGAATCTGGGGAAGTCATGTTGGGAGGTATGGTCCAAAGGGGGAGAAATGGTGGAGACATGGCTGAACTGCTATGGAGGTGAGGCAATATGCTGCACATCCCCATTGCATATTGAGAGGGAGAAACAGGGTAGATAAAAAAATGCAAAAACCCACCAGCTTGAAAAAAAGTACAGCAATGACCCCGATGATGTCCTTAAGATACTCTCTGGCCCTAGCTACAGTTTGGGCATGAATCTCAGGTTAATTGCGATGCAGTAGATCCTATAACAAAAGAATGGCACAAGCGGAGAAAAAAGCATTAAGAATACTGTTTGAATTGTAGTTTGCAAGTCTTGAGATTGCTAACTTATTTAAGGTAGAGGGGAATGAAGTGCCATATTTTGGAGATCTTCGAAGAGTGTAAGACACCACTAGCAGAGTTGTATGATTTAAGCACATTGAGGAGTAATTTATCAGTAGACTGAAATTACCTAGAAAAGTATTTGGGATGATGTCTGTTAATTAGGGATATTGGTCAGGATTATAAATGGCATTGTGTGTATTATAAAGTTGTTGGAAGGATGTAGAATGTGGAAGTTCTAGCCAAGAAAGTTGTTTGAGTGCTAAACAGTGGTGAGATCAGTAGGGCATGTTGGTAGTGAATTTTGCAACTTTGTTATAACATTATTCCACTCAGTTTAACTGGGTGGACTGGAATTTAATCAGTATGTTTGTGGCATATAGCAATGTTGAAATTGCGTAAGTTGCAGAAATATGTTTTCTGGCTGAATCAGTAAGATAAGGCTTGATTCCTAGAGTAAACCATGCTTTTGGTGTTTTTTGATTACATATTTTATGTGATTGTTGCATTTCACATTTTCATCAACTTTAATTCCAAGGAGCCTGATATGGGTAGCAAGTACAATTTTGGTAGAATCCAAGGAAATTATGGAGAGATGAGTTTTTTGCTCATGGAGATAGTTTGGTGTGAAAACTATTAATTTAGATTTATGTGGGAATTGATTAATACCTAGGAGATATATTGTCACTCTTCAATGGAGGTGAGATATTTTTGTCTTAAGTGTTGTAGCTGGTTTAGGTCTTAAACAGTGCTTATGAATATTTACTTGTCAGCATATTATATTATACTAGAATGTTTGGCTGCAGTGTGGAGATTATTTATGAATACACTGAATAGCAAGAGACCAAGAATGACACTCTGGGGGGCTTTCATTGTAATATAAAGATGTCATCCTACCATTTAAATGATTGTTCTCTACCAGTGAGGTAACTTTGGAACTAAACACATGATGCTGAGATGATGCCTAAGAAACATAATTTTTTGATATGCTTGTTATGGTAGACAGTGTCAAATAATGTTGATAGATTACAAAATACAGTCAAGACTATTTTACCTATGTTTCTATTTCAGGTTATTATAGAAAGGAAGCTGAGGGGTGCTGATGTGGTACTGCACTGTGGTTGAAAACTATTCTGAGGAGGGGATAGAAGGATGTGATCAGTCATAAAATTAGAAATAGGGGATTGTATGGCTATAGGTCTGAATTTGAGACACTGGTAGTTTGAAAGGCAGGAGGAATTACTTTTTTCATAAGACTGGTACTTTTTTTTCTTTTATAGAATGATTAATTAGGATAGAAATGGAACAAACCGCATCTGCTACTAATCTGTGGCATTCTGCATGTATATTGACAGGTGTAAAAGTGCTGGGTTTTAATTTATGAAGCAGTCTTTTGATAGTAGATCTGGGAATGGAGAAGAGGGTTAATGATTTGTTATGAGGTATGATGGCTGGAGAACTGGAAGAGTGGTGGGTGTTAGAGGAACTGGTGTTTTATAGGTGAATTTTTACAGGAAAGAATGCAGTATTACTGCTGCCAGAGGTTTGCAAGTAGGTGAATACAGGGTCTATGGAATGTGTGTTGAATTGTGCTGCTGTGCTAGCTGAATTAAGATCCAGGGTAGGGTTGTTTGGACTGCATAGCTTGGGTTTAGGGGTTGATTTACTGAGGACCAGAAAAGTTTTGGGTTGTTGTGATTAGAGTTTTGCATGTTGGTATAGTAAGCTCTTTTTTGTTATTCTAGATTTTATGCTTAGTAATGTTCCTGAGATACTTACAAGTTTGATGGTTAGCTTCAGATTTGTTCCTTTTCCATGTGGACCAGGATTTATCCCTTTGTTTCATAAGTTATTTTGTTTATAACCATGGAGCTAGATGTATGTTTACTCTTTCCTTTCTAAATGGGGCTTGTTTATTGAGGATATTTAAAAATGTGTAAAATAGTGACAGTGCATCATCCAAATGGAGGCAGCGTAATACACTCCAAAGAAAAGATTGTAATGTTGACATGAAGGTGTCTTTCTGGAAAGATGAGCCGTTGCAAACATTGTTGCACTATTATTTTTTTTATGTTGCCAGAACCCTAGATGACAAATTTAGGTAAATGGTCACTTAATGTGTCATGGAGATGCACAGAATTTATGTACTCATTCAGCATATCTTCTGGATCTGTATTATAGTAGAACCTCATTTCAGTTATGGGATGTTTTACAAATTCTTTTTGCATTCTTCAATATATGTAAGGAATTTTCTGAAGACTCTCTTTTGCCCACCAAGCCATCTCTTTCAGTAAAGTTCTCTTGGTCTGTCAAATCGCCTGTGCCAGTTGTTTTTTTTTGCCTAGTATTGACATCTTCCATCTCTCATCCCATTCCCACAGCTAACCTCTTATATATCAGTCTCTTCTTACTGATCATTTTGTTTAACCAGTTCAGTTTTCTCCTTCCATTTCCACTACATAACTTGCAACTCTATCTCCTTCCTTCATGCCGACCAAGAGCTTCTGCTCCTCTGAGATCCTATATGTTTCCTTATTGTTTCTTATTATGAGTCCTAACTGACTGAGGTCTGCTATCCTGTATGCAAAGGTAATTGCTTCTGTGGCATTTCCCTGCAATATTCTTGAAATGCTGAAGCACACCATTACCTTGCTTGTTCCTCCATCATTAGATCAAGGATGCTATCCTCACTGGAACCTCACTGCTATCTAAAGTCAGATTTCCGTTACAGTTTCCACCAGTTTCCCTTTCCTCCTTAATATAGATATGGGCATTTCTCATGTCATAGTTTTGCCAATAGAGCAAACTATTGAATGGTTACAGTTCTCATATTTAATCATCTAGAGACTTTGGTCCTTGGTCAGCCTTCACCTGTGTTATCTGCAGTAGGAGTACTGTGTCTCATATCCGCTTGAAATTAATGTTTTTTTTCCTGTTCTAATCTGAATTCCATCATCTCCTTTTATATTTCCTGTTCTTTCTTCATCAATATCTTACTCAGTGCATTTTTATTACAGATGGAATGCACAATATCAACCCTTACTGAAATCGCAAAATGTGTGAAAAGTTGACACAGGAGACTGAATTGTTATGTCATCAGGTCTGTCAGGAACACTGGCTTACTCTGTGACAGTCAATGGAGCAAAAACGTATGTATGAAAACACTAACAGAAAGTATCTTTATTTTATTAAAATAGTTTACAATCTAATCTGTAGATCCATTTCAGTCATGATCAGGTTTAAAGACAGAAAGTGATGAACGAGACAAAAGTACAGTTTGATAAAAAATCAGCACTTGTATAGAAAATTGGCCATTATAACGTGGAATGACAAAAGTTAAATCTATAGGGTTATCTGCAGAACTAAGTAAGACAATAAACTGATATCATACAGTGGGAAGCAACAAAGACTTACAAAAATCATTCACATAAATATAGCATTGTAGTTATATAATGCAAACACCATATTGTTGTCAGTCTGAAAATTGTTAGTGCCTGGAAGCTAAAAGGAAGAGGCATGATGGTCAAGAGATAAAGAATTATCAACAAAAGTGCCTAGATCCCTTGTAACAGTATGACTAGTGCAGTATGTTTCTTTCTTGGCATAATGTGGACATTTTTATGGTATAATGTGGACATGTTTTGATTACAAAACACATTTGACATAATGGTTAAGATCTTCATCTCCACAGTGCAAGATTCAGTCCTGATTTGTGGTCAGTGCCTGTTTGGAGTTTGCATAGTGATAGTGTCTCTTTATGGTTTTTCCCACCTCCCCAAAACACGTCAACCATTTCCACCTCAAACTCATCCAAGAGGGGAACCATAGACAGCAGAAAAGACATAAGATGTTTAAGAGATCAAGGACATGTGTTATTTGCTTCTGTGAATTTTCACCTGAGATAACACCCTTTTTCTTTTACGACTACAAGGACAGAATTAAAATTTACTGCTGCTAAGCTAAACAACCTGGTAATATATCAGCTCTTAATAAAATCCAAAAACAAGCTGCTTCTTATTTGTTGTTTTAATGAGCTTTAAAAGCAGGGACTTGAATAAACCCTTCTCTCAGTCTGTCTAGACTGGCCTCACCTTGAATGCCCCCACATATATTTTTTTTTCAATCGGGGTGAGGGGAATCAGTAGAAGAGTTTTCTTTCATTAACTCTTTATTCCTTTTTTTTTTTCAAAACATGGTATAGCTGTATGTCAAATCACAAAGCACTACAGACAATATACACCCAGCAACTTAATACTCTAACTGGTTAACAAGAAACCAGTAAAACAGATAACAAAACTATTACTTATATTGCTAATTATCCCTATATTTACATATAGCATGTTAATGATAGTGAGCACTTACTTGTACCACCTGAGCAAAATAAAAAAATGTAGGGTTAATATTAAACCTTTGGTCCAGTTAATAGTATGGTCCTGGAACTTCCTGGTCCTGGAACTTCCTATTCCCTCCTCTCTGCTCTTCATCTACGTTATACCTTCCCCTCACTTTGACACACTTAGCGTTTATCCTCTATTTCCCTCTCCTATCAATCTTAGCACCTTACTTTCATATGTATGCCCTTAAATTATCAGGTGTATATTAGATGAGCGACTGTTCCAATGTTCGAATCATAGATGGTCGACATTATATGATCGAGTGTCGGAAAGGTCGAAGGTGAAAGTCAATGGCTTTTCAAGGGCAGAATGGGAAATTTTCCGTTTCTGCACTGAAGTACATTCTTGGAGTTGGTATATTTAAGTAGAGTGTGTGTGGGGGGTGCATGGGGGCTTACCCCTCTGCTCAGAGTGGTAAGGTAAGTTTTTATTTTAATTTTATTATATAGTCGATGTTTCGAACTTCGCTCATATGAGTTCGCTCATGTGAGGTTCGAAGTTTTGAAACTTTGACTAAATAATATAGACCCAAATTATCATCCTACAATCTCTACCTTCATGCTATATCTCATTACAAACCTTTATCAATAAGATTTCTTACCAATCAGGTATAAATAAAACTTTAATTTCCTCTTCCTCACCCTATCCTTCCTTCTTCCCTGAAATTTCCAAGAGGGCAAACTTCCCGTTATCAGGAACTTTTTTCCCATATAGTTTACCCCATTTTAACATGCATATCTCTCTACTTCTGTTATACTCTTATCCTTTTTTTGCACCAGCAGAACATAAGTAAATACCCTGTTACCTCCTCTTGACAACTCCATATTCCTTCACCTACCTTCCAACCTTAAACCAATTGCATTGGTGGTCTACACCATCTATGCACCGATCTCATATACTGATCCCAAACTACAACTTTCAACCTGGTCATTCTCGTTAAACTGTCCATCCCCACTCTCTTGAAAAAGTTTATTTTCTCTACTTTTACTTTCTTTCTGTAAGATATCCGATTGCACATGTATTTATCTCTATTAGAAACTGCATACGTCTTACCAAATGTAACTTCCCTATTTCTCCTTACTTCTTTCATTCATGTCTGCTACCTACCTCCTCTCAGTTGCCATCTAGCATCCTTTCACAAATGAACCAAACTTTAATAGCTATTTTCAGATTTTGAGATTGTAACTATCGGTTGACATGTAGGATATATTTAACTTTGACCCCAAGTTGCCCCAGAAAGCCTCTCCCCCATACCTCCCAACTTTTTAACTAGGTCTTTCACCTTCACCAGCCTTTCTTCTCAACATTGTTAATTCTTCAAAAAGCCTTCAACCTTTATTTCAGGGTATTACAAATACTCATTAAGCATACTTGTCTATGTCTATTCGTCTGTTCAGATAACCCCCTATATTCTTGAATATTTCATCACGTTCTGCCCATTTTCTTCCATATAACCCCCTGTTTCATTTAAATATCCTACTTCTATAGGTTAAAGGATACAGATGTAGCTACAGAGTAAATTTGGATGGCTGGTATACACCATCCACCCTACTATCTACTTACCCAAAGCCTTTTCTTTAACTCTTCAGCTTCCTTTTGTTTCAGATTTATCACAACAGGTCTGGAATGTATGCACTGATGAACCATCACATTGAAATTGTTGCCGATATCTAGGGCATACAATACTCAGAGCAACACGTCCCTTTGTATCAAATGTATCCCTCTTTAAACATACTACTCTATTTACTCAAATGTTTTTTCACCTGAACCAAATAAATCTATATAATTACACTAGATTACCTGTCTCAAAAACTACCAAACCTTGATAACTAGATTTCTAATCCCATCCACCCTCTTTAATAATCATTTAGTGATCCCTTCCACCTTTCATAGAGCTATTTTATTCCAATCACACTATTCAAACTCAGATTTTTCCTTAAGTTCCTCAAAACTCTCCCACACTCCCTGAATCATTAACTCTGGACTATCATTGACCAACATATTTTCTACAGATAGTCAAATATATATTCCATCTGAATAAAATAGCTTTCAGAAACACCCTAACAATCTGTGCCAGCACATCTATGGCCAGTGAACATTGGCCAGAGGTAAGGATGGCTAGTACAAACTAAATAAAAGCAAGGGACACCCTTGTATAGTCCTTCTGTTAACCTTAATGTCATTGGTCAATTTCACGAGTTTCTTTTTGTGTGTGTTATACAGTGCTTTGATTCATTTATGCAATTTTGGACCCATACTGACTTCCTCCAGTGTCTTAGACACAATAGGGCACTTCTCATAACAAACATTTTCTTTTTTTCAATGAAAATTATCCTTAGATTCAATCCCCTTCCTGAGCCAGGGCAAGATTGGTCCTTGAACCCACCATATCTGGTTATATGAGTCACCTGTGGCCCTAGCTGCGTACATGGAGTTGAACCATAGCTCTAAAAACATTTTCTGCTCAAAACTGCTCAGTTTTTTGAATTAATGGCCTCTGTAACATTGACTTTAGATTGCCTGCCTAGTACTCTGTTTATGGAATTTCTCTTGTATCCTATCATTTCTGCACTTGTTTTCTATGCCTCATAAATTATAGTGGTATTTTTTCACCTATCCCACCAAATTGCCTCTCTCTCCAACAATTTTTTTCTGCATTAAGCATCCACACAAATATGCAATCACTATCCATGAATTCACTCTCATAAGCTTATCTTTAAAGATCACAAGATCTTCTGAATTATTCATGAGTAGATCCCTCTATCCTACTTACTTGGACCATGACACACCATCCTACAAATATTTTCTGGACTTTATTTAATGCTAGGAAACTAGAAACTAAGAAACTAAAACATGTATCTGATAGTAGAGACCCCCCCAACCCTTTCTAAGTGCAAGCTGGATGTCCTATTATTTCACATAGTAGGTTTATCCATTAAGCCTATCTGTCTTGGTATTATTTCATGTAGTAGATTTACCCATTAAGCCTGTCTTTCCTGCAAATGGATAAGATATTTAACTATCTACACTTACATCATTACTGGATCCTATACTGATTTCCATTGCCCATCTCACTGGAAGGAAATCCTCTATACTATGATACATTGCCTTTCAGGATGACTTTGTGTGTATTTTCACATTGTTTGATTTCTCTTTTGACTTTCCTTTTTGGTTTATCTGGATTCTAACACAACTTGGCTAGATACTTCATGCAGGCCAGCTTTTCTATGCTCTCCCCTGCATTTCTTCAGGTTTGATGTTGTTTGGCCACCACCATACTCTTTCTCAGAATATCTACATTGCTTCACATACCAATCCATGTTCTACTATGATCTATAAATCTCTAGAACATCCTTCATTCAATGTGCACCTCTTGAACCACGCAGAAGGGTAAACTCAATTACATCATCCAAGTCTTTATGCTGCTACACAAACTCCTGGCTTCCTCTAGAAACTAGAGTCTCTTCATCTGGTCCTTTTGAACTTCCAACTGCATGACTGAGTAGGCAATACATGATACCAATGGCAGCCTCTTTAACTCTTTCTTTACTTTACCCTATGTCACCCTTTAATATAAAGAAATCTAGAATAGTTCAGAAAACCCTGGATGAGAAAATCATCAATTAGGTATAAATAATTAAGTAAAATGATCTTCGCTGTGTAAGAATGGAGTTCACAAGCCACTTGCTAATCAATGCTTAATCTCCCTCTCCATGCATATAGTTTTTCGCAGTCCTTGTCTTAAGGTGCTATCAATGCTTAGAGAAGTTTATTTTGAAAGATTGAAATCTGTTCTGAGTGCGTAACAGGTTCCAGTACTCCAGACTGCCTGAGCCTGTTTTCATATCTGCCTCATCTCCAATTAGGACTTTCATAGCAAGAGTGTTCAGACCTGTCTGTAAGTGTGCTATATGGCTCTATCAATGCTGAATTATGGATTCTGGTTGCTTTAATGTGTCTTGCATGAGGCCAGTTTATGTTTCAAGGAATGCTAGTATTTTGTGATGGTTACCAAGTCATCCCTGTAATCTCTCTTTCCAGTAAGAAATTCTCTACCATTCTAATCAAGTTTTCCTTCATCTGTCATTTTGAGATGTCTTCTAATGGTCCTGTCTTTCCCCAGAAGTTTTCTATTCTCAGAGTTTCTTGAGCCATCTTTTTGAGATAGGCAAATAGACAACGTACTTCACAGTAAAGTAACAGGGTGTAAGAAGTCTGAAGATTTCACACAATAGGATTCAAGCCACACTGCTGACACATCAAAAATGGGCAGATTTGAAACAAATGTTAGCTGGTATATAGGATCTGCAACCTATATAAGTAAACAGATAGACTAGATGGGATAAGTGTTTTTTATATGCCATTAAAATTCATGCTTCTATACTTATGCACAATTCATAGAATGACATCATTACTGGATCCTGTTGTGATTTCCAGTGGTATCTTCTCATATATATTTCACCAGTACTTTAAAATGTGGGTATACGTGATGTTGGAACTCAAGAGTAATTAGTAACATTGCTCATGTAAGTGTAGTTACTTAGCCAGAGCAGTTTTCATATTCCCTTGTGCATGGTCATTCTTTATTGTTTTTTTTTTCCTCAGTGTGATCTTGAAATGTATTTACAAGAGGGTGTGGTACAGTCAAAGGACCACAAATCCTTATAAATGTACTTGCATTTGCATTCACTCACATTCTCAGTGCACTCTTTTTTAAAATTTAAAATGTGCTGAACTAACATGAATAAATGAATGTAAAACAGCAAAGTGATTGCATTACAGAGTTTATGAATTAGTCAAAGAATGCTGCATGCACAAAACACTCCATCAATTGCATCTTACCAGTGTTGTGTAATCCAAAGATAGGTATTGGTGAGGCAACTCAGTTTCCTAGTATTAACTTCCTGTTAAGAATATTCAGGAGCCAGAACCATTTCCACAATCTTTTGTTTAAGTTTTCAGAACATGAATCTGATGCAGGTATGAACCTAACCTTGAACAGCATTTAACCTTCACCAAAATGAAGCCACAATACAAGCATAAGATTATTGACTTTAGTAAATATCTTAGTTTCTGTTTTCATTCAAAGAGGGACCAGTACATATATATTAGCCTGGGAGGAGATGCTTGACAGTCCTAACTGCTTTGCCAGGATGGCCTGCACCTGTCACAAGGCTTTTATGTATTGGCAAAAACCTAATCTAGCTCCACAGTGCCTTTTGTAGGCAATGTCACTCTTATAAAGTTTCCATAAAAAAAAAAAAAAATCAGATAGCATAAATGTATCACATATCAATGATAGTAGACTTAACAACAACAAAAAATCCACCCTCTACAGACACTCCTTACTCTGGAACACATCAACAAATACATCTTCAAGGAGACCTAGTTCAACACCAGTGATACCACCTCATCATGCAAGGTTTCAATGGTTATGACTCATTCAGGCCCTCCACAATAGATGAAGGCACTAAAGGCAGCAGCATCTCTATGTTCGTAAAACAAAATTTCACCTCCAGTCTCATTAGAAGGAATAATGACTTAGAACTCCTCATGTTTACCATTAACAGAACCCTTTATCACATCATAGCTAACTACATGACCCCCACTATGTTTGCCTTGGCCCATACTTCCTACGTGGCTAGGATGGAGTCCTTAAGCATTTGGACAAACTCCATTCTCCTAATGGACTTTAACTACCCCTCCATCAACTGGGAGATTTATACATTCCTTAACATGTATGCCCAGAGATTTCCAGACTTCATAAACTCACTGAATCAGTTAATCTGTAGTCCAACAAAGAGTGACAAAGTCTTGGCCTTAGTTCTCACCAATTTGGGATGGCTCTGTTTGTCCCCAGTTGTAACTTGCTAACAGTCAGACTAGACCAAAAAACAGTCACTTTCACCATAAGACTGACGCCAGAAGGATCTTCCAATAACTTGGGATTCAGTGGTACTATAAATGAGTGATGACCTGGCTAAATTCAACATCCTCCTCCAACCTGATGTCCAATCTGTGTGTGTGGAATGTTTTACCACAGAGTTGTATGCACATGAAAATAACTACACAAAATGCCTTTGCTCCTTACCAAAGGAAATAGAGTACCAAATTTAAAGATAAACTACTATAGTGGAACTGTAATATAAGCAGCCTTTACAATAAAAGAAGAAAGGCTCACAGACTATAAAAATACATGTAACTCTCTTGTTACCGAAAGTATTCTTGTTAAACTTTACAAGGAAATTTGGTCTCTGATCAAATCAACCAAAGTGAGATATGATATCAAAATAGCCAAGCAGGCCAAAGAGAACTAGAAAGCCTTTTTTTATCTATGTTAGAAATCCCAGACACAATACTTAGCACTCTGTAGAGCTAAAAGTAAATAATGTCACCAAATCAAACCCATGGAATATAGCCATTCTGCTAGTGGCTATATTTACCTCTAACTTCACCCCCTCTCTCCATCATATTCCCAGATCACATATCAGCAGACCCTTCCCATATCCAAACAGCAAATTCTTAAACCGCTGTGCAAGGTTAAGAACACTGCTTTTATGGGGCTGGATAATATACTATGATGTCAACTGGCCAACCTGAAAAAGGAACTGTGAAACTCCCTACTGAGATTATTCAGTATCAACTATCAACATCACAAATAGGCATAATTCACTCCAGGGTTCCACCAGTGACACTCTTGGACAGGGGTGATAAGTGATGATCATATAAATAAGGGTAAAACTTGGATAGGCTTGAAAGGGCCTTAGGGTCATTACCCTGGCAACCTCCTATGATCTTATGATAATGCATAAGTTACAGACAGTTGCCAGGCATCAATGGAACCAGGTAATTACAAAGTCAAAAGTCGTACCAGTCTTATCTGTAAGGGTATGGAAAGGATCATTATAAAATTAATAAATAAGGACATTGGCATCCTATAAACTCTTGACCCTAGCCAGTTTGGTTTGGTCAATTTCAGATCCTGTCTTCTTTACCCGGTCAACTTCTTCAAGAATGTTATTGAAGCAAGGGATGAGGGAAAATCACTAAACACTGCATATCTAGACCTTGCAGAGGCAGTCCACACATTCCACACTCAGATATTGTTGATAACTCAACTAACCAGATGCAAATCTCTGTATAACTCATTAGATAGCAAACTGATTCTATAATAAAACCCAAGTAAATAGAGTTGGTGGCTCTACCTCATTCAAATGACCTCTCATTAGTGGTTTACCCCAGAGGTCAGTTCTATGTCCAGTCCTCTTTGGCATTTAATTCACATTGTCAAAGCTAACATTAAGATTACCGTAAACTTGATGTCATCAAAAATGGTCTAAAATCATCAGAATCATCCAATAGGGTCTTTCCTAAACAATTACCTAGTGTCAAACCTTGGAATAAAACCAAATACCAAAAATATATAAAAGTATCTTTTGGCAAGCATAATGTTTCCTGTAACTATCACATCAACAACACACCCCTGAAAACTGAATCACTAGTTAGGGCTCTGGGAATCTATGTACACAGTGATCTGTCTCTTGATCACCATGTATCTTATCTGGAAGAAAGTCCTGCTTCAATGCATAGCTAATTATCAAAGTTATGGTTTCCATGTCTAGTGAAGACATCCACTGTATTTCATATTTATTAAGACCAATAACTGAGTATAAAGCCCCCTTCAGTATGTAATGTTCAAACACTCGACACACCTTGATCAATCACAATGCTTTCTCAACAAAAATAAAAGAGCCTTGTGAAGAAATTAGACAGTATCACCTGTGCTAGTATGTCTGGCTGAGGTTTTGTACATAGTTTCTGATTGACTTGTATGGTATATGCCAGCATGATTAGCTATGATATTGTAGATAAGTTCTTACATGTTGATGAATACTCTCTTTGTACAGGATGTCTGTAGAGTAGAACAGTATTCTTTTACATTTCTAACTGTGCATGCTTTTGCAGGAGATTCTAAATGTATACTGCCTCAGACTCAGCTGATCTACATATGATGTCATCAGAATGTTTCCAGTTGCTCTGTGTTTACTGTTAGAGGTTTAAAGACAAAAAGGCACTTTAAGGAACAGCTGTTTGTTTATTTTCAAAAAGTGAAATGAAAAGAAGAACTGGAACAGCTGAGGTAGTTGACCTAGTTTATAAAAAAGCCCGCTGAAGATAGTTTGTACAGTTGAGTTGTGTTCAGTTCAGAGTTGAGTTAACAATTAAGTTTAGTTCACAGTTGTACTGAGCAGTGGATACTTAAAGAACTCACCAGGAACTGTAAGCCTTCCTTTGCTCTTTTGTAATATTTAGCTTAGATCAGGGACAGTGTTCTTCAGTTAGATAGGAAATTATAGCTATTTAGCCAGAGTTTTTCTACATGTTGGATTTTTGTTCTTCAGTATTAATTTATTTTTCCTGGTGACTGAATTCTGTTTGTTTATTGAAATTCCTGATTTACATTTTTAATCATTTTGCTCATTATTAAATAGTTTATTATCTTACATTGTGGCTGGTCAATGAGTGTATACTTGTGGTTTTTAGACTGCTTATACCTACTTTGATAATTACTGGACCACTCCAGAAGTCTGGCTGCTTTAGGTCATATGCTACCATTTGTTTCAATACCTCATTTTAATAACTGGATGGCTCTTTGAAAGGGCATCTAGACCCTCTGGCTGGTGGCAACATTTTAAAGTATCATTTTGGGGAAGGGACTCAGCTGGAAATCTGTATCAGGCTTTCCCAGAAGTGTTTGGATGTGTGAGATTCAGTTTATTTAATTGTCAGTGTATCCGAGGTCTTAAACTGGGACACATTTCTGTGGACTTTGTAATAAAGAATTACATTACAGGTGGACAGAAGTATACAATCCAGTCCCAAGTTATAGAGCATGTTTCTATTGTGCTCCTAGGGGAAATTGTGAAATATTTCTCCTATTTAAGTGGCGGTCTCACACTGGAGTAAATAGTGAGGATTGACGTTTCTTAGTTACTGACCCAGGATAGTAGGGAACACCACATTATTGGTGGCAGTTCAGTGGGATATTAGCTGGATGTCACAAACCTAAATCATAAAAGCTACATGGACCACCTCAAAGCCCTGTTCCATTTTTAGCTATTTTACAGGCTACTGAGGTATGAATTCTGCCTCACTGACCCCATCCTTTCAGACCTACTGCACAACCAAAAGTCCAGTGATGGCATAAACACCTGCTTAAGAGATCCTAAGCTCTTCTACAACATAAATGGAACATGTTGCAGGGGTAGACATGTATCACAGAGAATCCCACTTCTCTGGAATTGTCTTGCTCTCTACATAAAATAAAGTACTTTTCACACTATATTTAAGTATAATTTGGATGAAGGGATGAGGAACCGCAACATCACTACTGGTTTAGCATTTCTGTTGCTTGTGGATAGGGGTACCATGTAAATGTCTGGGATCTAGGTTACTTTACTTACATGCAAGGTCTGTGGCTTACTTATTCTTGTAATGTAAGAGCTATAAACTTCTTGGTAATGCATAGCTAGGCATTAGAAAATCCTCATAGATCAGTTGCATATTAAGCAAGAACTTGTCCATTAATTGACAGGATTGCACTCTAGAGGGATTGGATTGTGAATCTCACATATCTGAGCAGATGTTTCTACCTCACATTAGTGTTATATATTGATCGGGTGATATGAACAGAACTCTGAAGGGTTTGCGTCCATATTACCCAGATCATTTACTAATGTACATAACCTTATATATCCATTGTTTTATCAACACAGTGATACGGGTGAAGAGTGGAGGTCTTATGCATCATACCAATATGATATAAAAAAGCCTGTGCATTATGTGTCTTGTCATCAAATTTCTGAATTACCTCATTTGGCAATTTGGAAAAAGTTGAAGTTCTGATGTTAATACTATAAAAATGCACTGTAAAAAAAAACAGCAATAAAAGAAAAAGGGAATAATATCTGGGGTAATGTAAACATTTGCAGTGCCTGACATACTGGTTCTTTTATCAATAATGTGCTATATGGAGGGCAACAAGTAGAAAGTATAGACAAAAGTGTTTTAGGCTGTCATGGGGTGCTGGGATTTTTACTTTACATGTTGTAGCACTGGCTTGGAAGAGACAGATTTACATAGAATGCATAAAAGTTAGGAGCATGCCAGTAGATGTCTGCAACTGAGCATGCTGAAGAAAGTACATATTTATTTGTCATATCATACCATGCTATGACAAGCATTCATAAATGGTAGCATTTAGCACCATTTTATTTAGTAGTGATGGCAACTCTGACATTAAGCCTTTGTGTCATTGAGAAAAATACAAAATGTAATAGCCAATAGGTGAAGTACTCATCACCTGAGTGCATTATACCAAGGAATCAAAATCTTAAAGAAAAATGTTATATTCTTACAGTGTGTATTATGCAGTGTCTTCAAAATCAGTGACATTATCTATCACAACTTCTTACTTTAATTCCAGCCCAATTCCCAGCTGTTTCCTCGTCTTTCTATCACATGCATAGACTGCATCACACTTGAAATAGGCATGCACAGAACAACAACAAATTTCTCACTATTACTGGGCCATGAGATTTCCATCATACTCCCTTCAGCTTTGTTTCTGTGTAGCTGAGTTTATCATAGAAAGTGTTACAAAGACACAAACCATTACAACCAGGCAGTATAATGTTAAATTTACATAGATAAATACATACATACATACATACATAAAAATATTTCAGGCATGGGCATTAATCCCCTTCTAGCTTGCCAACATAGCAAAACACTTGTTCCCAAAATTATTTTCCAGGCTGTTCTTAAAAATATCTAAACTAGTACTTGCTTTAATGTAATTTGATAGTCTATTCCATGCATCAGCTACTCTGTCAGAGAACCAATTAGCATACTTCTCATTCCTGTAGAATCTTCTACATAGGTTGTCTGATGATTCTCTAGTACTTTTTGATAACCTGCAAACATTTCCAGAGTGAATAAGATCTCCTCTCTGATATCTCTAAGAGATACAATACAAGTTCAGATATTTTAGTCTTTTATAATAACTTAAATTTTCACATCCATGGATGCTCTTGGCATATTTCTGCTGTACTCTTGCCAGTTTACTAATGCTTGTTTTCTTATAGGGTGTTCATATTGTAATTCCATACTCAAGTCTGGGTCTAATGTAACTAACAAATAATGACTTCAACAATTTTGATTTCCTAGACTTTATAAATCTTTTTATACAACATATAGTTCTATAACTATCATTAACTAATTGGTTGATATGATTAGAAAAATTCATAGCTGAATCTACCCATATATCCAGGTCCTTAAATAGGTCTACAGTTTCAATCACTGTGCCCTGTATTAAATATTCCCCTTTCAATTTATGACTTCCAAATCTCATATGCTTAGTTTTTGATGCATTTATCAACATATTATTCTCCTGTGCCCAAATGGTCATTTTAGTCAAGCTATTTGCAGACTTGCCTTATCTGTAACACATGCAATCAGTTTACCCAACTTCAGGTCATCTGCATATAGACTGTAGAACACCTCAGATGAAAAAGTTAGGTCTGAAAGATACAAGCTAAACAATTAACAGCCTAGGACAGAGCCCTGTGGGACACTCTGACTGTAACCAAGGATTTCACTTGTCCAGTTGATGTATGATACTTGCCATGTCCAATTTGTGAGACATGCAACTATCCATCTTATCAAGAGCACATCAATACTTAGTTGTACTAATTTATTGATCAATGTTTTGTGTATGACGCTGTCAAATGCTGAAGTTAAATCTATATAAATGACATCACAGCACAATTTTTAATTCATAGCTGTTACTATATTCTTATAGAGCACCATGTTACAGGTGGTAATAGATCTGTTTTCAACATATGCATGCCGATATATGGTTTCAAGTCCCAACTTATCCAGTTCTGCCAATAACGTATCCAATATCATCTTCTCCATTATTTTTCCACAACATGAAAGTAGAGTTATGGGTCTATATGACTCTGGGTATGTCTTACTCCCCTTTCCCTTAAAGACAGGTTTAATAAGCGCATGTCTCTAATCTAGAGGAATTTCCCCATATGTATATGACCTAGTGAATAATAAATATAATGATACCTTTAGTTCTTGCTGAAGTGTTCTCAGGTCATTGTTACTAATTCCGTCTCCTCCCTGGGCTTTGTTTGGACCCAGTTTGTGCAGTTATTTTTCAATATAATCTAATTTGATTCCAGCATCTGAGGTTATCTGGATGCTACTAGGCTAACTTATCACCCCTTTTGTAGAGCCAAACTCTTTTGCATAAGATTTTGTTAATATATCTATAATCTGTTATATCTAAGAATAAATTTTATAATCTGCACACAGTTTATCAATTTGTATGTCTTTAATCCCTCTACATATTATGCATGTATAAAAAGGTTTCCTATTATGCTCAATATCTTTATATAATTTTTCTTCAACTTTTTCTTGATCTTGTCTCAGACTATGCTTAATCTGTTTGTCCAGCTTGTTTATTCCAGTTTTCAAATTTGTAGTTCAACCTCTCTTCCATTTCTTATATATTTTTTTGTCTCTCACGTTAATCAGGTATCTTGTTCTTATGGAAATATATCCCCCTGATGCTGTATGCCTAGATCCAGATTTTACATTTTTTTTTTTAGATTTTTTTGCACTCAAACAATATCTCTTTCAAAACTTTCCACATTCCATCTGCAGTTTTTTCCACTGAACACCTCACTCGAGCTAATTTTACATAGTGACTGTTTTGTTTCCATATAATCTGTAATTAACCTTTTGTGCATTGGTTTAGATGTCATTTTGGCAGAACTATCTAGTAACAAATTAACCTTTAATAACCCCATGATCACTGCACATCAACAGTGTTAAAACCTGAATTGAAGTAACAGTAATTTCTTTAGGAACACTAACAATGTCTAGCATGTTCCATCTCCTGGTAGTTTTTTTTTACAGCATGAAGCAATTTTTGTTCCTGAATATATGTTGTGAATAATTTCCTTACTAGCATTGTTGAATCAATATTATTCAAGTCTGCTTCTGGCAAATTTAAGTACCCGGCTAAAATTATTCTTCTCTCCTGTGTTTCATGCAAGAAATTTATTAATTGATCTAGGTTATCTGCACTTTTCTTTGGTGGTCTATACACTTCGACAGTTGTTATATGTTCCAGGGTTGCCTTTATTGCCACAGTTGCACAGTCTATAGTATTGGTGTTATCATTGAACATGCAATAATCACAGGTCTCATAATCATCTGTAATCCCTATCATAACACCTGCACCTGATTTTTTTGTTAGAATGTCTGTTACAGTAAAAACATTTATACCCTGAGAGAACTGGTTTCCAGTCTTTGTTCTTTAGCCATGTTTCACAAACAATAACATCAATTTTGTGGAAATGTAGCAAAATATTTAATAAAAAAAATATTATTACTGCTCCTAGCATTAACAACCATCAGAGATGCATCAAACATTGCTATCTGTGAACTGTTAAATTTTCAACCTGACAAAAATCCAGCCTAGTGTTTATCAAGAACTGCAAAATATCTGCTGGAAAAATTGCCTTCCCTGATCTTGACAAATGCAAAGCATTCTGTCTGAATACATGCGTGTCCAAAACTAGACTTGGATGCTCTACACATTTCCATTTTTTAAAATAGGATATTTTTTCCATGTAGGTTTTTACCCCCAAATTCTTTTCATTCACAGTAATCTGATTGTCATTTCTATAGGTGATTTGTAATAAAACACATCCTAACACTAGTACAAACTATACTATCTAAGAGGGCTGTGAGTTCCCTATTAACAGTCAGAGAATCCTTGTGGATGACATTATTTGCACCAACGTGAATAAAAATGGATCCATACTTCTTTACATTAAGTCATTCCAGGGCTTGTCTTAAATCTTCTACTTTTGTTCCTGGCAAGCATAACACTATTTGAAGTTCATTATGTTCTCTGCAAATAGAAATATCAATTACTCTAATAAGTGAATCTCCAATTACAAGAATGTCTTTGGTCACCAGCTCTGAAGAATCTTTAGCTTCTAATGCAGTAATAACTGCTATATCAATTGATACAAAGGATAGTCTTCATCACCATTAGTCTTATTAATACCCCAGTTTTCATTGTGTATTAAATTCTCATCTGGCTAGCATTGTAAATCCACAGCTTGAGCCATGTAGTCAACATCTGTCTTTCTCTTCGTTTTTCTTAAATTACTGTTCTTCAATCTGTCCATGTTCAGTTTTTATTTCTTCCCTTTCACCTGCCCCATTGCTTCTTTTTTCTATCCTCTCTTTTAGGAAAATGATGCCTTTTCCTGTAGACTGAAAGTTTTCAGACAGAAAAATATTATCATTCCCTGTAACCTGTGCATTACATAACAAAGCAATGTCCTTTATAGTGAGTATTCTTTTTCCTTTACATTCATTAATCAGTTTATTTTTCTTCCTTGTTATTTATTGTGAACTTGTTCCTTTCTTTCTTTTTTTGTTTCCTTCTAAAGCGGGATCCTCAGATTACAGAATGCTTGCATTCAGAATTTCAAAGTTGTCAGGGGCATCGTCTTGTTTCATGGGGGTTGAGTGATCTTGGCAGACAATAGACTCATTTCCAAAGTGTGTTCTATTTGTTTTATGCCTAACGTTATTTATTTCATCAGTCCAGTCATTAATATTTGAAATAACAATTCAATCATCATCATCATTAAGTCTAGATTTACTTCTAACAATGGTAAGCAAATCATCCAACCTTTGACAGGAACACAGATCACCAGTGTTATCAGTTGTTACCTTTAAATATGCCTAACATTTATTACACTGTACAAGGTATTTATGCATTAGCAAATTGTTAATTACATACTCATTTAAGGAATCCATATTCAGCTTCAAATGAATAAAACATTGCAAAAGAAAAGAATAATCAAAATCATTAACCACAGAATTCAGAGAACGTAAATCAACTTTTATGACAAAAAGAATCACAATGAGCATTATACAACTAAATACTAAAGTAAGTACAGTAAAGTTGTTTTGACCATAAAAGTTCTGCAAGCCAGACAAAAGCTGTAATTCCTTTACATCGCGCATGAAGGTGTAGTTTCTGTTCACTATCACTCGCAGTCACACTTCTTTTTAACAGTAAAGATCAATAAATTGCAAACCAAGGTAGGATTGTTTAGATATGTTCAGGATTTTCCTCTCTGCAGTCTGTGTGAATTTATAGCAGTCTAGTCCCCTTGGGGTGACTAGAAATTTCCTGTCTAAAACCTATTCCTTTCTAACAACTAACAGTGAAATTAAAGGTAAAACAACAAAGTAAAATAACAAAATATAAATTAAAGTCAATCTTGTTAATAAGCTAGTCCTTTCTCCCTCAAACAGTGAAAAACAGTGATAACAAATAAAATACAAATTCAAATAAAACTTCTCTTACCAGTCAACTCCAAAGTAAATCAAAAACCAAGGTAGGATTGTTTAGATATGTTCAGGATATTTAGGGTGTAACTATATTGCTTGTCTGTATAAATGTGGGGGAAGGTGGTGGCATGTAGGTGAAGAGAAAATATTGAGGGAGTTGAAGGAAGCAGGGGTAAAATTATAGTGCTGGAAACCAAAAAGAACAAATTCTGGTGTTTGTGTGTGTGTGTGTGTGTGTGTGTGTGTGTGTGTGTGTGTGTGTGTGTGTGTGTGTGTGTGTGTGTGTGTGTGTGTGAGTGCGCACATGTGTGAGTGTCTGTTAGTGTGCGGGCATACGTGCTTGTGTGCATGCATGTGCACGTGTCTGTATGTATTGTGGGTTCCCTTCAGAAGCTCAAAATACTGAAATCGCTGTGGTCATGTATTCAGGTAAGTGTGTGTGTGTGTGTGTGTGTGTGTGTGTGTGTGTGTGTGTGTGTGTGTGTGTGTGTGTGTGTGCATGTGTGTTTTAAGGGGTTTGGGTAGGGGCTGTGGTGTGTGTCAGTGTGTTTTGTTGTTGTGATGTGTGTGTGTGTGAGGAGAATGTACCTTGTGTGGTAGTGTTTTGTGTGTGTTTGTATGTAGTGCAACCTCGGAGTGAGAATATTAAGTAGGGGGGTTGTGGGGGGTGCAGCCCCCCCACATGGGAGGTGCAGGGGGGCTTGCCCCCCTGCTTTCATGTAGTAGACAGATTGTGTGTGTTTGTGTGGAGTATGGTGTGTGTGTGTGTGTGTGTGTGTGTGTGTGTGTGTGTGTGTGTGTGTGTGTGTGTGTGTGTGTGTGTATGTAGTAGTACTGCAAAATTCAAAACCTCTGGTATTTGAGGTTTTGAATTTCGTGTTTTTCAGTTTTCGTTGTTGTGTGGCTTTGGCTTCTTGGGCTCCAGATACTGAAATTCGAGATTTCACTATTTTGAACTTCTGAAGTGAATCCATGTATTGCATATGTATGCAAATGTGTGCATGTGCCTGCTAGCTACTTCCCTTATAAAATGTACATAAAAAGTAATTTCTCTCTTAGTCTACATTAGAAAGATGTAACAATGGCCTTAGAGTGATATAGCAATGTCTTTAGTCATAGAAGCGGTGACATACCTCTAAACTGTCCAGATTTTTGCAGAATGTCTGCATTTTTGACTCATATTTTTTGTCTGTTCCTCATAAAATTAGTGGTTTTCTGGCAAGTCACTGGGATGATCTGAGGATTGAAGTCACTACATAATGACATACATTTCAGTTTCAGACTTCATATCCTTCAGAAAATGTATGTTAAAACAAACCCTGTTACTCTAGCAACTTTCTAAGTTTATAAGAGTAATATTTAAAAGTGTCCCTATTTTTGGGCCTTTGTCCCCCAATTTTGTTGGTTTTTCTCCAGATTTCTTGCACTAAGAGGTTGAGATGTATGAGTGGTGATTCTCAAAGATTTTGTAAATAGACAGTGAATGTGAAAACAGTGGCATTCAGGAATTTAAGCTTTAATGCCTTTTTAGACAAACTGCAGGCAGTAAATTAGTCAAAAGTGTTTCTAAATTGTTGAGATATTATAGAAAGTAAAACACTGCATACATGATCAGTTCAGTGCTGCTGATTCAGTGTTTTACACTTCTGCTTCACAAGTCAGCTCGAACATGGGTCTCTGTCGTGAAATAGATTAGAATGTGGGCCGTTGTTACAAAACCACTTAAAGGGAAAAATATGACCACTAAGCACCAGGAGGAAGTGTACTTTTTTCAAACGGTGAAGAGTATATAAAGATATGTTCCTGTTATGTCCTCTATTTTGTAGAGCTCCACATTAGATTCTCTTAATCATGCAACTGCATTTAAAGAACAGAGCAGCTAAGATCACAATAATACTAATACTGATAAACCTGGTCCCAGAATTTGCTACAAGCTGTAAGTATTTTATTACACATTTCTAATTTATGCATACTTACTTGTGTTATAAGGAAAACTATGCACTTCATCGTATCGTTGTTGTAACTAGTATCTTATTTGCATATCATAAGCTTATAAGTGAATGGGCAGATTATTTTTTGGAATAAATTTCATACACCGGAGCATTTAAAGTAATGATTTAATATATGTTTCACCTTAAAGTAATCTTAATTCATAGACTCAGTTTGTTTACATTACAGAATAAATGCATATATAAGTGGAAATAACATTCAATTCCTTCTAGCTGAAAACTGTAAACAATATATACTAAAGATATAAGCCTAATACATTAAAAATGATGAAGGTGATGTGATTTATCATTTCCATATCAGATAACTAGCACAATGTTGTTGCAGTTTCAATTCATGAATAAAGTCAAGAGTGATGTCACTACTTAGTCTAAGAGTGACCTCATCCATTAGCAAGAAAATCATACTTTGTAACATTAAAAAAAAAAAAAAAAAACTGCAAATGCGTTTCCCATTATCCCAATCACATTGTACCTTACCAGTATGGATATTCTAAATAATTAGAATCAGAGCTCTATTTTTGTCAGTGGCCACAGACTGCATAGCAATAGTCATATTCATATCTATATTATGATTGTCTGTCTTAGGGGCTTTATGATTTGAGGGATTACCCTGTGTGTTAGGCAAATTAATAATGACACTGAAAGGACTAATTAACTTTCCTGGTAGGGAGACATAATGCATGTAGCTATAGCTAGCAGCCTTTGTTTTTATTATAACTAGAGTGAATTCTGTTAGCTGTTATACTCAAGCACTACTCCTCATTTGTACGCTGCCTGCAAACCATAGGCATGCTTGTTGTTCTGTTACATTGCTGGAAATCAGTCGTATGGGTTCTTATCTATGAATAGTGGGCTTACCATCTTACTTGATCTTATGACCTTTCAGACACTTAAACTGATGGATAAGGACATTTTTTAACAAGTGCCAGTAATTTTTGCTTGTACATGGTAATCAGAAAAACTTTATTGTGGGCAAAAGGAAGTACTAAGAATATCTTGTATTATAGGCAGGAGATGCAAAAATAAACTTTTTAGGGTGGCTCAGTGGTGCAGTGGGTAACATTGTCACCTCACAGCAAGAGGTTCCATGGTTTGATGCTTGGCTTGGGTGCTTTCTGTGTGGAGGTTGCATGTCTTGTCTGGGTTTCCAGTTTCCTCCCACATTCCATGCAGTAGGTAGATTGGCCACTCTAAATTGCACAGAAGTGTGAATGTGTAGTCTAGAAGAACAAATGTGGCAGGGATAGCCACACAGTGGTGCGAACCTTGGCTCTAGATGACTGTCACTGCTGATGTGACACCCTGACTCCACTTGCAAAAATGGGAAAAAGGGGTTGTGGGTAGCTGAATAAATAAACATTTCAATTATTGTAAGATGAAGCTCCTGTATTGTGAGTTTGTTTCTGTTATGTCAGACAACAAAGTAATAGTTTTAAAAATTCAAGATGTTTTGAAAATGTGTGTGATGCAGTGCCACATATATAGAGTACCAACAGTATACTGCAGGTTTTGATATAGCCATGATCCTGTCTAAAGAGTTAGATACAGCATCTCTAGTCATACTAACTTAGTTTGCCTATAGCAATGCTGTGGGCATAATTAAGATATTGTACTTTGCCATAGAATTTATAGAAACCACTTTTTTTTTAATTTAAGAAGATGACCGAAATGGGCAGTTTGTAAACAAAAAATTCCTGAGAAAATAATCATTTTGAAATCTCATATCTTTGCTCCATAGGTAAAATGTGTTTATCTTCATAATAATTCGTAGATATTTTGTGTACTCTAGGTACAGTTGCATGTATTCTAATTTGCTCAAATTCAAGAGTTATGACCTGTCCCATTACTCAAACATTTGTCAGAGGACAAGGTATACAGTGAATTGACACTATTTGGAATTGCTGTGACAACCTAATGTTGGCAGCATAGACTATAGCTTCTTGACTGTTGATGTGGTCAACATGTTCTCAGTAATACCTCACAAGGAGGGCTTGGAATTTTTTCATGAAAGTCTGTTGGCTAGTACAGTCATTGATCAATCTAAAATTAATTTATTAGTGGAACTCATGGTTTTGATGAATAATTACATTATGTCTGAAAGCAAATTCTTCCGTCAGGAAGCTGGAGTGGCTATGGGAGCCAAATGTGCTCCAAGTTTTGCCAACTTGGACCTCTTGGAATGGGAAAAGAGACATGTTTTCCTCTGCCTTTATAGCCAATATTGTGTTTTATGTCAGAATTTTGGATGACATCATGATATGGTGAGGGGAGGAACAACTTGTGAACAACTTTATTGAATATCTTAATGGCACAACCACCTTCTTTGAATTCAATTTTAAATTTCATACTAGGGAGATTGATTTTTTGGACATCCATCTGAGTGGAGATGTTACCACTGGAACACTGGAAAGTACTATTCACAGGAGAGAAACTTAGTCTTATTTGTTGCTGCATTTCAACAGTTTCCGTCCACTACATCAAAGAAAAGAAAGGCCAAATGGCAAGGCTATCTCACCTTATAAGTGACAATGAACTTTTTAAAATGAGATTTTTGCACTAATTGGTATGTATAAAGATAGGGGGTACCCTTTGAGGTTGCTGCCGAAAATCAAGAAAGAGGTTCTGATTAAAAGGGGCACTACATTTATGCCGATTTTAAAAGCAGGCTTAATGTTCAGTAGAATGGCTAAGGACAACTTTGATTCACATGTCCTGGCATTGCAATATAACGAAGAGACACCAAAATTACTGGCTAGTATAAAAAGGTTATGGGAAGTATATTTTGACAAAGAAATGAAAGAAAAATTAGGGTTCCAACCCTGGAGAGTCTATTGTAGGGTTAGGAAGGAGAGTGGAATTACAACAAAAGTTACACACAGACCTTTAATGTACAAATGTGGTGCATGTAAGTTTTGTAAAAATATTAATGGCACCAGTGTGTCAGTGGGGGTGGGGGGTGGGATTAAACATACTATAGGTTGCCCTGGAAGATGTAATTGCAATACCACTATGATAGTCTATTTAGCTATGTGCCTGCCCTGTCCAGGTTTTTATGTAGGAAAGACCATCAGGGAACATCGGGACCATATTCTAGAGCATTTGAGGGACATCAAAAATAAAAACACCTACAGTGCCTTATATATTCATACCTTGGAATGTCTAAACTTCAAAAGATTTATATTTTTTGTTACTGATGGGGTCTGTGGTGATGTATGGGGGGGGTGATGTTAAACTTGAGTTGGAAATTAGGGAGGCTAAGTGGCAGTTTAGATTGAATGCCTGTTGCAAACCTGGGTTGAATGATTTTGTTTCAATAGCCCCCTTTTTGAAACAGAGGGCTACAGAAATATGAGTTGTTTATAATTTTCTTTTTTTCTTTTCTTTTTTATAATTTTACTGCTGTCTGTTATCAGTAAAATTTATGTTCTTATTCTTTGTGCATTTATAGCATTTAAAATGTTTTTTACCCAACACTATATAGCTTATAATGTTTTTTAATGTTTGAAATTTTCTCAATAGCAAAAGAAATGCAGCTAAGCTTAGGGCTATTCTTTGTTTTTAATGTAATTAATTGAATGATTGATTATTACCTTGAGTATATAACTACAATTTAGTTTAATTGTTCTGACTCTGAAGAAGCCATTTGCATTTTATGATGAAAACGCTCAGTCTGTTGGTGCTGTATTAAACTGTTTGCTACAACTTTACTGCCCTGGTGGTTTGATTTTTTTTTTCCAGTGTTTATTCTCCTGAGAGACCTATTGCAAGCTTATCTCCAAGTGCAGACGTGATTTCCCTAAAGGTTTTTCTGTTAGTATAAGTGGACAATGATTTATTTAGCTCCACGTCTATAGCAGATCTTTGATGGGGTAAATTCCAAGGTTATACAGGGACTAAGTTACTATGAAAAGGATGGATTCCTGTATGACCCTAAGATATATAATGTGAAAATCTGTGTATGTTTATGCACTGTATCACCTAATATGGAACACCTCTCAAGGGAGAAGGTGGAAATAGTTTCATTTAGTAGGAAAGAGATGGAGAAATGAAACACCTTATAAGGGAGGAGATGAATGCAAGGAAAATGGGAAAAAAAGACAAAAGGGAATGAGATCCTTCAAATGCAACCATAAATCATATGATAAGAGAATGAAAGAGAAGAGGCAAAAAGACAGTGATCTCCATGAGTGACCATAAACCATAACACTAGTGAAGCCCTAAACCATTTCAGCTATACCTACAATAATCCATCTGAAAAAATACCTGGGAAAAAAAACAAAGCAATATGGGCATTAGAGGGTCTATATCAGAACATCGAAATTTTAAAACTTTGAATGTTCTAATATCGACCCATTTTGATTGAACGCTAAAAATGGTGAAGCTGCAGAACACCAAATTCTTTCCTAGGGAAAGAATTTGGTTGGCCGGTTCTGTGGCTTCGTTATTTTCAGCACTGTGGTGGAGATTTATGGGTCGGGTTCAGGTAAGTGTGCGATTGTGTGGTTCTTAGGATTAGGGTGCAGGTTAGGTGAGTTAGGGTTAGGGCGTGGGTTAGGTGAGTGTGCGATAGTGACAGACCTTAGTTAGGGTTTGGGTTAAGGTAAGTGGATAGATAGTAGTGTATGTATAGTTTAGGGTAAGTTTAGTTGTAGGATTATAAGTGTATGTGTGTGTATTGATGTTTTTTAGGTGTTCTTGTGTTGTGTGTATGTGTTTCAGAATAGCAAATTTTTTCCCAAGGAAAAAATTTGCTGTTCTGAATGTTCAATACTATGTGGTTTAGATATTTTAGGTTCGATGAAACAGCATTCGCTATTTTCATCTTTCGATAACATGATATAAATGCGGCATTAGACATGGCAGAGAGTCAATGTTTCAAATCCAAATACCTGAACTTTTAAAAAAGGAAATCTGTGTTGAGTCACCAAATATTTGGAAACTTTGTGGAACTGCAGAAGTGAGCTGAAGAAAGAATTTGATTTAGTAACATACACAGTGTTATAACTTATTTTTTACTTTTACCAATAAAGTCACAGCTAAGAAATATTATATGTTAACTCCGCAATAATGTGTATTACCATCAGTCTTTACTCTGACTAATGGCCTTACTCATGATTGTCCTTCGGTCAGAAGTCAAAACTCCAATCAGGAGTTCTCCAGTATCATCATATCCACAAGCACATCAAGGTTAATTTTTAAAAGGCTGTGCATTACTCCATTGGAGCATAATGAAGAACACTCCCACTCTTCTTCTAAACACATCTACAGCAAGTGACTCTAGCGTACATCCACCTCCACACACACGTCACAACTTCCCATTAACCACTTCTCCCTCCAGTGAAACCTGACCTAGGTCAAAGATAAGGAACAGCTACATTGGCATGCCACTAAAAGTATAACTAGTAATGAAAAGGGACACTCCACCTGTCCTATTCACCTGAAAACTGCCACCTCTTTCATTCCATTCTGCAGTCTTAAATCAGTAATATTGTTTCAGTTTTATATGAGAGAACATTACATATCAAGGATCGTGGTGGGATGGGGAAAGACAAGCAAATAGAAAAAAAGGCAAATAGGAAAATATAGAAGCAATATAATAATAAAATCATTTCTCTCCTTGTAATAATCCATTTCACCTCTTGCAATTGAAATGATGTTATGCTCATATTACTGTGCACTGGAAGGTCATTCTTATCCAGCTCTTCATAACCACCTGTTCCTCATTTTTGCACATGAGTTCAGGTTGTCATACCAACAGGGATTTCAATGTTGACCCAATTGGTTAGATAGCCCTGGCACTAAATATAATCTTATTTGTATTATCTTTACTTACAGTCATTTGCTTCTAAAGACGTCTGGTGAATAGCAACATTCTGTCATCTGTTGGGACTCAAGATCTTCTCATTAAGTGAAACATGTTTCTTTTCCAAGAAAAACTAAGCAAACTGTTAAAGCATTTTTATCAACTATAATGTTGCTAATACAAGTATACATAGCAATGCAAGTACAAGCAAATACATTATACCAAGATACACAGCTTATGCTATGTAAAAGCAGGAGGCTGTTTAATTTTATGAAGATGGTAATTATGATTATTAGGATAGTTGGAACCGAGCATGTGAAAGTGATGAACTATATGTTAGATCTGGGGTTGTGGCATGTCAGGACATACCCCTATTCCAACATTTAGCTGTCATTTCAGAGTTAGTATATTTAATTTGCAGTGGTGACAGATATAGTGCTTCATATTAGGAGTACACAGTAGTGACAAAACTCCCCTACAAAAACAGTTTTAAATTTTATACACAAGTCTGATAATTAATTGTTTTATGTAAGTGAGCAATTTGCTTTTTAAAGTGTTGTGACTCTTAGAACCATTAATGATATGGAGCCGTATGAGACAGATGTTATAATTGCTTAAACAGACCCGCAAACACTTCAGAGATACAACAGTATTATTTTCTTTCTCTACCTTATCTTTATTGCAAAATGATAAAGGCAATTATGTCAGTAAATTACAGCATTGTCAATTCCCCCAGTGATTTAACAACTAATTACACAGAATTACCAAAGACAGACATCAAGGTAAGTCATCATAAAAATGTCTGCAGTGTCCGCCAATTAATATCTCAGCTTATACAAATAATGTAATTTCTACAAATAATCCTGTCATGAAACTTTTCAATGTGCTCAACAATAGCTTTCTTCATTGACACATTGAACAATACCAACCCTTTATGAATATACATTTTTTTACTTATTTAACCTTTTGTTGACAAGGTTAGTCTTGCTAGGCCAGCGGCCTCTTTTCAGATGAGACCCAAGGTGGTATTTATACAACTAGTAGAAATTTGGCTAGGACACTGGGGAATTTTCCCCTTCTCTTTTTCATTCCCCTGATCTACCACCAGTTCAAACAGATGAGACATTGTTTTTACTTGTTACCATAATTCAACAGTTCGCACTACTGAGTCATTGGCCATCACAAGACAGTCTCTTCAAACTAAAAAATAAGTTTAAATCTTTATTTCTCAATACTGATATATATTTAAACAAAAACATCTTTATTAAATTATCACATATGACATAGGCAATTTTACATTTATATAAATGAAAGACAAACCACATCAATACAATTTTATTTGGAAACATTATGCATCACAGACCCCGTTGAGACAACTGTAGTTGCAAACATTATATATCACTTTAAGTATTACATGGCTCATAAAATCATGCCTTCTTTTAAACCTTGTTCCTCCTCCTCTGCATATATTGTTCCCACAATTCCCATTTTCCTTTCTAGCTTTCTCCTTCCCTTTTCTAAAAGTCCTAATTCCAGTTGTTTTATCTCTGTTACTATATTCACTACTTCTAGTAAAGTTGGTTTAGACTTTAAATTCCATTTTCTAGTAATTGCTTTTTTTGGCAGCCGCCATAATTAGACTCAGCAAGGCATTACTATGTCTAGGCAATTCTTAACCTGTTTGCATGCAACAGATTTCCCCAACTCAGAACTATCATAGGCCAGGTTCTCTTTACTGTAGGATGGACCACCTTAACTCTAAAAAGGAGCCCTCTGTGTCTTTGAAAATGCTCTGCTATAATACAATACAAATTGTACTTTACTCCCTTCCCCCTACTCTATCCTGCTTCTGCCATTCACCCCAATGCCAAAACCATCTGTCCACTAACTGCCTGCTTTTTGCAATAATGTGTATACCCTGACAGCCATATTCATCCACCCTAATACCCCATATTCCCTTATGGTCACCAGCTCTTCTTTTTCCCAGTTTTGCACTGTTGTCTGTTAGACCTGATCAGCTACCCATAGAAAGCATAGTTTTCCATGTGGCAGATACTTGCCCTTCATGAATTCCACCCAAAGTGACAAAAATCCCAATTATCCACTGTTGTCTTAGCGTACACATCTATTGTCACCTATGATATAGACATTTGAACATATCTAATCTTGCATTAATACCATCACATTATTCAAATTCCTTAGTGTTCCTTCATGCCATCTAAAGTATTCTGCTGTTTGTCACTGGCCTTCTCTCTTTATCTTTTGAAATGCCCTGAACCAAATATGTAGCAGTGTATGCTGTAGATCATAATGTTGTCCTGTGTACCCTAATGTTATGAATATTTCCAGTTCCCTTACCCATAAAGTATTATCTTCTGAAAGAGGGTTCTCCTTAATACATGCAGACCATATCCACTTAAAGATTACTTCTCTGTCCTTTTCTTCCAGGATTGCTGTATATTATTCCTATTCTGCCCTTAGGTAAATCAAACAAAGAAATCTTATCAATCACCTACCTTATCCCAGCCCTTTTAGTCTCTTTCGGAACTTCATATCCCTCATATAATGCAGTAGTAATAATAACATGAACTAACTAGTCCCCTTTTATCAAATCATATCTCTCTCACTCTCTTTCTAATTGCCCCAATCTCAAAAAATGATAAAGCACTGCAGTTAAAAGTAATAAATATAAAATTTATTTATGCTTTGTCAGAGAGCAGATTGTGAACTCATACTGATAGTTTCTGTCTCACATCCAAGTCACCTACTCCACAATCATCTTTGCAGTAAGATCACCTAAAATAGGGCATGCTTCTTTTCTGTGTAGTTTTCTGAAAATGACTCCCTGTATGTGCATATGCATCCTGCATCACCTTTTATGCAGTAACAATGTATATAATAGTGTCATCTAAACATTATCTAAAAAAAAACTCTTTAACCCATAAAGGATTCAATACCCTAAAGTAACTGACTCAGATTTTAAGAAATTTAAAGAAAGAAGAATTTTCTTTCATCTGGATTGCCATTCCTCTGCTGACATCTCTGTATAGATCCCCTGTTTACTAGATACTGTATTCCCCCCAGTCTCCCAAATATTTTTGTAACTGCTTCTTCTGAGAATACTAGTTGATGCACATAAAAGTAGCACTTGACCTACTTTGCAATGCTTTGGATGCAAGCCTTCTCAGTAGCAATGCTAGCATCTAGTACTTTAGGCGGTAGTACTGAAATCATATACTTGGCAAAAGCAATATAGTGCGAATCCTCCACCAACTATAAGACACTGAAGAATCACAAAGGAATTCTTCAGACCCTGTTTTCCTTATCAGATAATTCTGATTATTTTAATTTTGCCTTTTAATGTCTACACTAGCTTTTCTGCTTTTCCAACTGTGTAGTATGCATTTTCATCTGAAATATACCCTTGATGGTTTTAATAACATAGCTTTTCATTAGCAAGAACACCAAATTCATGTCATTCCATGCTGGAATAAAGGATGTTTTAAAATGCACTAGATGACAAAAAACATTGCTCATCCTTTTTTCTCATGACTGTAGCTTAAATCTCTTTAGTGGTGGAACCATCCTAAAGAATTGATAGGAAGATTAGACTGCTGTCAAGTTCTACACAAAATTATTTTTTTCCAGGATCTGCACAATCATGTTGAGATACTGTTAAGGTATATGGCAGCTAGTAGATTATATATGATGTGTCTGTCATGACAATTGGCCCCTGGCAAGATGTATAAAAAGTTAGAACTTAGCAGAAAGAAAAATGCTGTAGCAGCATTGATAACAGTATGGACAGAGGGTTGTAGATGTTTCTTCTCCTCCTGAAATCTGATACAAAAATAAGTATCAATATAGACTGATTATAGACTATATGACAATCTGTCTAAAGGGTCTAAGCAAGGTAGGTAGGTAATGGGTTCTGGACACTGAATACGAGCAACAGTCAGCAGCAGAGGGTCAGCTGCAACAGGGAACCAAATAAAAATGATCTGAAAAATAAAAATAAATGTTCTTTCTCATGTGAAGCATCACCTGCCACCCGCCAACCCCCCCCCCAACAAATCTGTATAATTCTCTCCTAGACATCTGCTAGTGAGCCCTCCCAAGATTCCATCCTGCATTGTGGCAAACTCAGTTGTGCACTGTGTTGCCATAGTATTCACCCCAAGTCTTCAACAGAATAAGCCCCTTTGTTAATCCTAAAGCAAAATCTGGTCAAACTAGCCCACTCTCCAATAGCAGTTATGGTAAAAACTTGCCATAACGGATAGTCACTTTACAACTATTTCTCTGGCCAGCCTGACTGACATAGGTATTCTGAGGCAATGCAGTAATTGCCTCATGGTCACTGAAAACCATCTACTCCTAAAACAAACAGATACAATATGTGAGAGATGTAATTACACTAAGAATTTGGAATCAATTATCTCACATAACAAATTGGACATCAAACAGGTTGTCAGCACAAACATCACCTCTTACACAAAAGAAGGTCACAGCACATAAACGCACATATGTGGAGGTACTCACTAGAAGCCAACCAAAAGATCAGAGACTTCACAAGTGGTCACTTGCACACACTGCAAAGCAAATATAATCCACTACACATAACAGCACACACACACACACACACACACACACACACACACACACACACACACACACACACACACACACACACACACACACACACACACACACACACACACACACACACACACTCTCACACACACCAGTGCCTCAGCAAATAAGACCATAAGGCAAAACACCTCAAAACAAAATATTCTAGTCATAGGCGACTCCATAGTGAGACAGAAAGATGTCCCCCTTACCAGGCTGGACAAGGAGAAGGTCACTGTCAGCTGCCTGACAGATGCCAGAATCCATCAAATCACGCATGCACTCAACTCATTTAACAACAATTACCACTATGACTCTGTCATAGTAGAAGTTGTGTTGAATGACTTGAGACATACCTCTAAGGACTATATGAAGAGAAATATGACTAACTCTCAGATTACATGTTCCAGGAAGGTATGTCCCTAGCTCTAAGCAGCATTCTACCTTCACCCAGGTTGATGCTACAATATAGGCAAAAAATCATTGACTTCAACAATTGACTTAGCTTCTGGTGTCAGTTCAGGAGATCTAGTATCTGTCAATCTGTGAGGACATGGCTGACAGACCACACTGCTTTGCCAGAGATGGTCTACCTGTCTCCTCTATGCTTTCAGATACTGGCAAAGGCACTTGCCTCCCCCATAGAGCCTTTTTTAGGCAATGTCAAAACAACAACATAAAAAAATCCATTAGAGACAAACTCAAGGTTATGCTGCCTAATGCTAGGAGCCTAAATAGGAAAGTGCACTCCCTACAGTCTCTGACCCTGCTCTAATAGAAATTCTGCACATCCACAAATCAAATGAGACAAGAGTCACTCACTGCAGGTATCTCAACCTAGCCTGTGACAATGACAGAACATGCTGGAGAGACAGATATATCTCTCAGATATGGCTGCTCCTTTGGAATAAACTCTCAATTCACATGAAGCAGACCTTCTCAATAACCCTATTCAAATGCAACTTAGACAATTGATTGGGAGACCATAAATTCACCCTGGGGTGGCATCTATGCCCCTCATGGACAGGGGCAGTTGGTGCTGATCATAGACTCACTCTGCCAATATTTAGGGAACATGGCTATAACATGGCTCAGCTTGTAAATCCACTATGGTGATAAGTCTAGTGACATCATATGAACCTATGTGCACTAACACAGACATTACCATACCCTTGAAATAAAGGAATATTTCAAGAAATGACAATCTCATGCTTATCATATGTGAGTCCATATTATCAGAAATTCTGTCTCCACATTTCATGATTCAGAATTGTGAGTCTTGGCAATCCAAGTGGTTACCATTTAAAACACATACTCGTTTATAAAGTATATGCAATTTTTTACCAGCTGTCACTGTAATAGATCATTGGTGTTTTAAAGGCCTTTTGTTATTCAAAACATGCATTTGATAAACATAAACTGAAGCAACATTGTTTATTATTACACTATGATTCCTTAATGAAATACTGTATTGGCGCAGAGATGGATGCTACTGCCTGTGGTTTACCTAACACTTACAATGAGGTTATAATTATGGATGCACTACTAATGCTCCAAAATAACAAGCTAGATACATAATTGTGTAGCAGCTACTGCTCAAAGCTGACAAATTGAGTACAGATATCTCCATAGCACATGTACTGAAATTAATATAGCCTAAGAGCAAATTAATCATAAATGGAAATAACAATAAAACAATTTTGCATGAAGCCAAGCTCCTATACTTCCTGTCAATGGTTTCCACCTATATCATCCCATTTGGTTTAATTTTATTACTCCTTATTGCACCTCAGAGAAAATGCAATCAGGAATGCAAAGTGAAAAAACATAATATTTCTTTCCCTGGGATGTTGCTGCCTCAGAGAAAACAATAGTAAAATAGACTCACTTGCTAACTCAACCTGCAATACTCCAGTAACGGTTATATGATCTCTCT
Organism: Protopterus annectens; assembly: GCF_019279795.1. Classification (NCBI taxonomy): domain Eukaryota; kingdom Metazoa; phylum Chordata; order Ceratodontiformes; family Protopteridae; genus Protopterus; species Protopterus annectens. Next base: position 313,088,394 of record NC_056734.1, read on the forward strand.
CATATAAGCAACATCCTTTAAACCGTTTATTATTTGGGATGATACATCATAAAAGGTCACGTAATATTGTTTCTTTTCTTTTTTTAAAAAAAATCTGTACTGCGTGCATATTACCTTGAATCTACCACATACCGACAGTGGAGAGTAAGGTAATTAAATAGGCAAAATGTGCTTAAAATTAAAGAGCAATTTGACAGGACAAAGAAGAAAGTACCCAGGATGGATAGAAATGATAAAGCTGATGCTGATAGGAAAGTAGTATGTAGGATATTATAAAGTCAGCACAAAGGCATGGGCAAAATCAATAGTGAGGCAAGGAGCTACAAACGTAAAATTATGCCATTCAAACCAGTGGATTCTGTCCCTGGGATTCAGCGAGGTTGTTTCTGCCAATATCAATTGACTAATGCATGACTTACAAGAAGCATAATAATGAGAATTTTTGATTCAGAATCAAGGTAAAGCTACTCAGAGGAACACTCTTTAGCAACTAATTACCATAACCTGAGGAGTGTGCTATCGATGTGACCATTCAAAAGTTTTTCTTGCCAGTCCTTTCACTGCAGTCACACAGGCACCTCCCAACATGTAAACTCTGATGGATATAGACTTCCACTCTCACAGACACACACACACACAGACACACACACACACACACACACACACACACACACACACACACACACACACACACACACACACACACACAGCTATCCAGGTCAAAAGAGGTTATAGTGTCATTTTATTTGATCCTTATCAAATCCATCATTGAGTATAATGCCTCCTTCAGTGTAAAACTGACCAGACATATGCAACAGTTACAATACCCACAAAGGTTCCTTTGCAGAAAAATCCTGGGTAAAAATGCATTGCCCTATACGAATCACCTTAAAGTCCTAGGTCTATACTTGGTCTGCTACAGGTTACTGACTGATGATCTATGCCTGGCTACAAGTCATCCTCAGTTTCAGCTTTGATGGCCTTTTGCACATCTGCAAAATGAATAGCATCAAGGATTACAATTTTGCTTGTGACATAAATAGGACATGGTGACCAGACAGATATGTACCTCAGAGGATCCTCATGCTCTAGAACAAGATCCTCATCAGTATGAAGCAGAGTCCATCCCTAAGTCCATTTAAGTGTAACTTTGACCAATGAAAGAGAAATTGGAAATGCACCCTGAGTCTGGCCCCCATGTCTCTAATATGTAGAGGCAGATAGTAACTATGCCCAAACTAACAACCCCCTCCCTCCGCATAATGTTTTGAATTTTCCTGTTAAACACCCATGATAAATAGGCATGCAAATATGTTGGATTGTGCGGCTAGGCTTACAAAGGGCCCTGGTAGTTGTTAGCCTAATATTTACCTATGAACTTATAAACTTATGAACATACACCCAGGACACACAGAAGGCTCTTTGCTACCTACCTATACTATAAGGCTGAATGGGTATATGCTCTCAAAAGGAAGCGTGCACATCTTCCTTCTTGTGAAAAAAATGACAGAACGATTTTCTGAATCTAGTCCAGTTCTGGGGCCAGTGCCGTTTCTAGGTGAAAGCAGATGGCACATGGCTTACTTGCATATCTTCAAGGAAGCCTAACCTTCCAATGAAAATGTGCAACATCTATTCACAAATGATCAACCCCTAATGGTCAACCAAAGCAAACAGTGTTCCACAAAGCATTGAAAAAATGTAATAACATATATTTTAAGCCAAGGGAGCAAGACCCCAAGCACCAACCACCCTCCACTAAATATATATACCAACTCTGATATCACACAACAATGGGAAAAAAGGCATATTCACTGATCCCTACTGTACCACAATCTCATAATGAAAAACAGGTAACTTTCAGTCAGCTGATTTTCAATTAGATGTACCAACTTTTTGACTAGTTTATTAAAAGTCAAATTGATGAAATGTTCTGAAGCCATTGTCAGCTAGTCTGTATGTTGGCTTATTGGCTTTTTTCTAGATCTGTTATTCAGTTGCTGTCCTCGGGTCATGTGGAAGTAAATGGTGACTATTGTCTGTCTTGCTTCTACAAATAGAAGACCTGTCATTAAAAATCTTCACCTGAACAGACTTGGCAGTCTGCATACATTTTGAATTTAAGACGAATGCACTATGGACAACAATTATATTAGTGAATTGTTTTTTTAAAGGTTACAAGATAAAAAGATTTTAAAGCATTCCATATACATATTAAACTCAGTGACTTGATACATGCAGTCTTTAAAAATATTGACTTTTACAGATCTACGTCCCAGTAAGGTGATATATACCTGCTGCACATCTGTGTCCCGCAATAGGTTTACCTTCAACATCACTCATTTTCGTGAACAGCGACTACAGAAACCATGTGTATCTGCAATAATGTAAGTAGAAACAGTTATATATTATCTTGCACATAAAGCATCATACTAAAGGAAAATAAAAGAAAATTATGGATTATACAGAATGTGCTTCAGTTTTGTGTTTTACTTTTATGTAATATGTAAAATACAGACATATCATAACCTTGAGATGTAGATACATTTTTTTTTGTTATGTGGTTCTTATCACTGTTTGGGAGTAAATACGGAATGTTATTTGTTTTCTACATTTCTAATTTTTGAAACTCTTCAAAGCTTGAGTTTTATAAGAAAACCTCTTATTTTGTGGTGCACCTTTACATTTTGTTCACAAACGTAATTACTGCCATAAAAGAACAGTACTTTATACAAATATACATAATTATAAATAAAAGTATCTGTTGAGTTGATGTTACAGCATAGAAACTCATTTAATAATACCTTATTTTATTTAGTAAGTGAATAATATCTTGGTATATTGCTAGATGTAAGCATGCACTTTTTTACAGTTTCATAATATTAGAAAAAAGCATGTGCTGTGGTATTGTATTGTGGATTACAAAGAATTATAATCATTTCTTTTAAATTGATTTTCTTGCCATATATAATTTAGTCCTATCGTGCTGCGGTAGCATTATTAGCCCTCACAGTAAGCTGCTCGGGTCGATTCTCAGCTAGACCGTCTTCTGTGTGGAGACATGTGTGAATAAAATACCTTCATTGAAGGTTTTGTGCATCAGGGCTGGTAACGCACGTAAAATCAACTACCAATCATTAGTGGACCAGAGTTCAGAGTGTGGCGACCCCCCCCGACCGAAAAGCTGAAAAGAGACTCAAAAGGTAAAGTGAAGGCAAAGTAAAGTCAGTATACACAGACACTGATAACAATACTGATGCACATTTGCAAAACAGGTCTTTCTTTTGTGACCTCTGCCTGCAGTAAACCTTGATTTTCAACTTCCTTTGGAGTATTGGAAAGCTTGTGTTCATCTTACACACACACACACACACACACACATGTATGTATATATATATATATATATATATATATATATATATATATATATATATATATATACATATATATATATATATATATATATATATATATATATATATGCATGTGTGTGTGTCCGTGTGTGTGTATACATATATATTTATATCCATCCATCCATCCATCCATCCATCCATCCATCCATCCATCCACACTGCTCTATCCCATTTTTGCACATGGGGTCGGGGTGTCACTTCAACAGTGACAATCATCTAGAGCCAAGGGTTACACCATTGTGTGGCGTGCCCTGGCATGGCAGTTTTTCACACCACACTTGCTCACACATTCACATCTATGGCCAATTTACAGTGTCCAGTCCACCTATTGCATGTCTTTGGAATGTGGGATGAAACTGGAGCACCCAGAAGAAACCAACACAAACACAGGGAGGACAGGCAGACTCCACACAGAGGGTGCCCCAGCTAAAAATCAAACTTCCGAATAGACAATGCTATCCGCCGTGCTGCTGATATCTATATATATATATATATATATATATATATATATATATATATATATATATATATATATATATATATATATATATATATATATATATATATCTAGATATATATTTGGGTCTACTTTGAAATTTCAAACTTTCAAAACCATAAGTGTGACATTTTGAGTCTTCGAGCCACTTAAATGGAGATTGCAGTACAGCATGGAACAATATATTGACCATTTTCCTTACTGTAGTGCAATATCAGAGTTGGTATATTTAATTAGCAGGGGGTGTGGGGGTGCAGGGGGGCTTGCCTCCTGCAAAAATGTAAAAAAAAAATGTAAATTTTGAACTTATGGTCTCGACCATAAGTAATTTGACATTTTGAAAGCTTGAAATTTAGACGTAGACCCACACACACACACACACACATATATATGTATATATATATATATATATATATATATATATATATATATATATATATATATATTTAAATGAGTATATATTGAATTATTGAAATGCAAATGCATCAAAACTTAACCAATCGATGCCAGAATTTTGAAATTCATACATCCCAAATCTCAAAGAAACTAAAACTAAAATGATCAAAAAACACCAGAAGAACTCCATCACGCATTTAGACCATATATTGGAATTGTAGTGTTGCAGAAAGTATTTCTGAAAAGTAAGGTGCAGGGTTAGGGTTATCATATATTAGTAAGGAAGACAAAGGCCCTAGCCCACCTTCCTAATAACTGATAACCCTATCTCTGCCCCTTACCCTGCACCCAACCTTTCAAAAACACTTTCCATAACACTACTACTAATGTAGACTATTTGCACATTCAGCACACTTCAACACATAAACCCCACACTACAACGGTTCCATCACCTAACTTTACCCTAACACTTAGGTTCCTACACTTATATAAGCACTCCCAACCCCTGTATGTAAACTCTTTCATAATATTAGAAGTTTTTAGCATTAGTTTCCTAAACCCACACTCCACCTTACATCCAAACAACCAATGTACTGTTGATGCGAAATGTAAAACTTTTGATGAACACAACACTCAGTCACATTTCAGACATTCATTCTAGTAATGAGCAGTTGGATCAACAGAGAAGGTAAAGGACACAGATATATGCATTGTATCCCTAATGTGTCATCAAAAGATGGAGAGCACAACGGGTAAGTGTCTATTTAAAAATAACAAATGTCAGTGTTTGCAAATGGAAATGTGACAGAATATGGAATGGATGTACTTTTAATGTAGTGTACGTAAATTTAGTGGAATTTAATTTTGAATTGGTAAAGTTGTGTTTGACTGTTACTGGTGTCAGAAGAAGGAAGTCTGATTGTGGAAATTAAGTGTGTTTTGAGGTATAATGCTGAAATGTTAGATACATCAAATTTTTGGCACTGGAGTAGGACTATGTGCCTGAATGTTTAAGGGTTAGGGTTAGAGTAAGGGCAAGATTTAGTGTAGTGTATGTTTGATAGTGCTTGTCATGGGTTGAGAGCATGTGAGAGTGCTTCCAGGTTAAAGTTAGAGGAAAGGCTAAAGAAGGGGTGATGCAGTGCTACAGCGGTTAACATTGTCACCTCTCAGCAACAAGTTATCCGGTTTGATTCTCAGCTAGAGTACCTTCTGAGCAGAGTCTGCATGTTCTCCTTGTGTTCACATGTGTTTCCTACAGGTGCTCTGGTTTCCTCCATATTCCAAACACATGCAGCTGGAGCATTTCTCCCCAGACCTCTGCTGAAAATGAGCTCTATCCCAGTCACACTTTCCTGGAAAACAAATGTTAAATGAAGGGTAGTGTGTGTTTAATTGTGCTGTATGTTGGGTGTTAGTGAGTGTCTTTTGCATAGCAGTAGTCTTATGGTAAGGGTTCTTCTAAGTTTTGCTTTAGGGGCAGTGGGATGGTTGCAGTTAAGTTTAACATGTATTACTACAGTGATGCAGGGGAGTGAAGCCCATCCTTAATAATGTGTGTTATCCGTAACCATAACCAGCCCTATGCATAACCTTAGGAAAACCCTTTCTGCACCACTATCACTATTCAGACAAATAAGGTCAGGGAGACCAAAAAGGAAACTATTTTCCTTTAGTGACTTTTTTTTCTTGCTTTTGAATTTCATTCAGTTGTTTTTTTTCCCCAAAATGCAAGCAACTACCAGTTGTGTTTCAATGCTTTTATATTTGTATTATTTTCATAAGCTCATATGCCTTTGTGTGTGTGTGTGTGTGTGTGTGTGTGTGTGTGTGTGTGTGTGTGTGTGTGTGTGTGTGTGTGTGTGTGTGTGTGTGTGTGTGTGTATGAATATAGTTGCAGTTTTGTGTATAATCTGGCATATGTCACATACATCTTAAACCACATCATTTTTATTTTTAATGTCTGTTTTTTATTCTGACATTTCTTCTTACATTTATTATTAAATTTCATTTACCTCTTAATGCACATGATGACAGCCCATGTCACCACTAAATGCAGTCTTAGGTATTGATGAGTACTTGTGCGGTATTACATTTGGGTTGAAATGTCCAGGCATATGGTTGGAGAGGTTCAGCTAAAAACAACTGATGAACGAATCATAAAGTACTAAGGAGTAATGGTAATATAAAACAGGAAATGCCAAGTACTGATGAACGGATCATAAAGTACTAAGGAGTAATGGTAATATAAAACAGGAAATGCCAAGTACTGATGAACAAATCATAACATACTAAGGAGTAATGGTAATATAAAACAAGAAATGCCAAGTATTAATGAACAAATCGTAAAGTACTAAGGAGTAACGGTAATATAAAACAGGAAATGCCAAGTACAAAAGCACAGAATAAAACAAATTTATCATCAAGGAAGAATAATTGTGTGTGATCTCTTCTTCAGGTTTTGAAAAACTAATAATAAAGTCAAGAGATGCATCCTAATATGCCTCCCTTTGGACTGAGTAAGGTAATGTCAGTATCAAGATAATTACACGCAGCACAGAAAGAAAGAAGGAAAGAAAAAAGAATGCAAATTCAGGAATGTGCTTGCCTGAATCTCCAGTCACATATGCTCCAGAGATAAGGAAATCATTTTTACAGTTTTCCCACTGCTGAAAAAACACAGCTGGAAAATCACATCTTTGTTCTGCGGGATACACAATTGGAGTAGGGGTGATGCAGGATATATGAGGTGAGAAACCAGATAGGTTGGAAATGCATCATCTAAAAGAAAGTAAGAAAAATGAAACACTATCTGTCTTCAAAAATCTGTTCAGGGACATGTAAGAGAACTGATATAAAATAAATTATTATGAGGTGAAAATGTACACCATATCAAAAAAGGAGAAATGTTCATTTCAGGCATAAAAAATTAAATACTATTTACACATAGGTGCACCAGAAGAATGTGTTCCCAGGAGTGATGAAGAGCTGATGCTTGGAGAAACTGCACTTATCATAGGCTAGATGGACTTCAGAGTTTTATATATACTGCAACAATTAGACAGATCAGTTAATCCCACAGTATTTGTATGCTGACATTTGTAGAAATATACTTCATAACATAGAGGATTATATTTAGTTCTCCAATCATTACCAGCTGTGTTCAACACATGGATCCAAGAAATTCTCCTCTGTGGTGAAGCTCAAAAGGTGACTCTAGGCTTTCATGCTGAGGACACATAATAAAGGGGTTTGATTGATGACATGTCAATATTTCTTTGAAGTGAGTGGAGATTTATCAGCTCCAGGCACTAGCACTTACAGAAACAGAACGTATATGAATAAGAAGTACTTTACTGGCTTGCAAAGCCAAAAAGCCTTTTATACCCAATAAAGAACTTATAAGCAGACAGCATGCAGAAATGAAGTGCCCCTTTGTTGAAATAATGGCTTTAAAAGCTGTTAGGTATTTTATTCTGCCACACTTTCTGTTTTTAAGTTTATAAGTGTGGCAGAGTAGAAGTTTAACACATTTTAAAAGCTATTTTACCTTCTGCCACCAGTGTAATTTCTATAGCATTATTTTGGTAGCCATCACTGTAAGCTGTTATTTCCTTAGCATGAAATGAAAATCTTAATAGTTCTTAAGTGGTCTTAGCAAGCTTTGGTTAAACATCCCTAATCTATGTTAAACATCAAGTCATCTGCTATTGTTATACTTATCAAGTTATCATTTGCCAGTTTCAGAGTATAATCATGGCACTCTATAATAACGGTAATGATTGTGCAATGAGAAGCACA